>NW_004444036.1:7103257-7112066 GCF_000243295.1 Trichechus manatus latirostris
ATTTGATGTTCTAGGGTTTCAGGATTGTTGATTCTCTGTTTGGCTTAGTTTTTCGGATCTTTGTTGTGGAGGGACGGCGTGGTGCTTCTGCCTAGACCGCCATCTTGCCGGAGTCTTTGCATTTTTTTTTTTTTTACAAACTGAAGGTTTGTGGCAACCCTGCGTTGAGCAAGTCCACGGGTGCCATTTTTCCAACAGCATGTGCTCACTTCATGTCTCTGTGTCACATTTTGGTAATTCTTGCAATATTTCAAACTCTTTCATTATTATTGTATCTGTTATGGTGATCTCTGATCAGTGATCTTCGATGTTACTATTGTAACTGTTTTGGGGCACCACGAACCACACCTATATAAGACAGCGAACTTAATTGATAAATGTTGTGTGTGTTCTGACTGCTCCACTGACTGGCTGTTCCCTGTCTCCTTGGGCCTCCTTATTCCCTGAGACATGATGACAGTATTGAAATTATGCCAATTAATAACCTTACAATGGCCTCTAAGTGTTCAAGTGAAAGGGAAAGTCACATGTCTGTCACTTTAAATCAAAAGCTAGAAATGATTAAGCTTAGTGAGGAAGGTAAGTTGAAAGCCGAGATAGGCTGAAAGCTAGGCCTCTTGCACCAAACAGTTAGCCAAGTTGTGAATGCAAAGAAAAAGTTCTTGAAGGAAATTAAAAGTGCTACTCTAGTGAACACATGAATGATAAGAAAGCAAAACAGTCTTATTGCTGATATAGAAAAGTTTTAGTGGTCTGGATAGAAGATCAAGTCAGCCACAACATTCCCTTAAGCCAAAGCCTAATCCAGAGCAAGGTCCGAACACTCTTCAATTCTATGAAGGCTGAGAGAGGTGAAGAAGCTGCAGAAGAAAAGTCTGAAGCTAGCAGAGGTTGGTTCATGAGGTTTAAGGAAAGAATCTGTCTCCATAACATAAAAGTGAAGCAACACGTGCTGATATAGAAGCTGCAGCAAGTTATCCAGAAGATCTAGCTAAGATAACTGATGAAGGTGGCTACACTAAACAACAGATTTTCAATGTAGACGAAACAGTCTTATACTGGATGAAGACGCCATCTAGGACTTTCATAGCTAGAGAGGAGGAGTCAATGCCTGGCTTCAAAGCTTCAAAGGACAGGCTGACTCTTGTTAGGGGCTAACGCAGCTGGTAACTTTAAGTTGAAGTCAGCGCTCATTTACCGTTCCGAAAATCCTAGGGCCCCTTAAGAACTATGCTAAATCTACTCTGCCTTTGCTCTATAAGTGGGACAACAAAGCCTGGATGACAGCACATCCGTTTATAACATGGTTTACTGAATATTTTAAGCCTACGCTTGAGACCTACTGCTCAGAAAAAAAGATTCCTTTCAAAATATTACTGCTCATTGACAATGCACCTGGTCACCAAAGAGCTCTGATGGAGATTTTACAGGGAGCTTAATGTTGTTTTCATGCCTGCTAACACAACATCCATTCTGCAGCCCATGGGTCAAGGAGTAATTTTGACTTTCAAGTCTTATTAGTTAAAAAATACATTTCGTAAGGCTATAGCTGCGATAGTGATTCCTCTGATGGAACTGGGAAAGTAAATTGAAAGCCTTCTGACAAAGATTCACCATTCTAGATGTCATTAAGAACATTTGTGATTCATGGGAGGAGGTCAAAATATCAACATTAACAGGAGTTTGGAAGAAGCTGATTCCAACCCTCAGGGATGACTTTGAGGGGTTCAAGACTTTAGTGCAGGAAGTAACTGCAGAGGTGGTAGAAATAGCAAGAGAACTAGAATTAGAAGTGGAGCCTGAATATGTGACTGAATTGCTGCAATCTCATGATAAAACTTTAACGGATGAGGAATTGCTTCTTATAGATGAGCAAAGAAAGTGGTTTCTTGAGATGGAATCTACTCCTGGTGAAGATACTGTGAACATTGTTGAAATGACAACAGAGGATTTAGAATATTACATAAACTTAGTTGATAAAGCAGCAGCAAGGTTTGAAAGGACTGACTCCAATTTTGAAAGAAGCCTATTATGTGTGGGTAAAATGCTATCAAACAGCATTTCATGCTATAAAGAAATCTTTCGTGAAAGAAGAGTAAATTGACGGAGCAAACTTCATTGTTGTCTTATTTTAATAAATTGTCACAGCCACCCCAACCTTCAGCAACCACCACCATAATCAGTCAGCAGCCATCAACATGGAGGCAAGACCCTCCACCAGCAAAAAGACTACAACTTGCTGAAGGCTTAGATGATGGTTAGCATTTTTAACAATGAAGTATTTTTTAATTAAGGTATGTACATTGTTTCTTTAGACATAATGCTATTGCACACTCTTAATAGACTACAGTATAGTATAAACATAACTTTTATATGCACTAGGAAACCAAAAAATTCGTGTGACTCACTTTATTGCGATATTCACTTTATTGCAGTGGTCTGGAACCAAACTCACAATATCTCCGCGGTATGCCCGTAAATGCTTATTATTGTATGCCACCAAAATTTTGTGGTTGGTTGTCACATAGCATATTGTAACAGTCGACCACTCAAAAAAATGAAATATAATAGTTTTGAGAGTGAGTTAATAATTTTTACCGAACCAAGCAGAAATGACTAACTCTTGTTTAGAATTTTTATGAAAGAAAAAGAAGCAGTAATCTAGTTTTATTTTCATGTATCAAGTGCACTTTATAGAAATGAAAGTAACTTCCAAAATGTATTTATTGACAGCTTAGAGCATTACAAATTCAATCTATTTGGAGGAAAAAGTTATAGGAAAGGTTTTTGTGAAGGATTTTAATTTTAAAAAGAAAATAAGATGTTTGACAGAAAACTGCCTAAAATGGAATCAGATGCAGTTCTCTATACATGACTAATTTGCTTACCAGATATGTGTCAACAAAACCCCTTTCCATCTCAGAAGTTCCCTTTTCTTCCTTCTCCCTTCCCGTTGCTCAGCTGATCTCACTGGCGTACGGGTGCCCTTTCCTCCAAGGTTGTTAACTCTTAAATAAATCCCTAAAGATTGGCATGTGTCAACAAGACCCTGTAGTGGCAAAAATGGAAGCAGTGATGGTCGAAGCAAAAGACCAGGTGGTAAAAATAAAGAGAACCAAACCAAAAGACCCATAGCTATGAGTCAATCCCAACTCATAGCAACCCTATAGAACAGGGTAGAACTGCCCAGTAGGGTTTCCAAGGAGCACCTGGTAGATTCAAACTACCGACCTTTTGGTTAGCAGCCAAACTCTTAACCACTAAGCCACCAAGGCTTCCCTTAGTTCCCTGCCCTCATTTCTTTCAGTCAGTGCTCACAGTCCTGTTCATTTCAGGGCTGTGAACAGGTTCATCCAGTTCAAACCCCTGCTAAAAAATTGCATTTCTAACAAGTTCCCTGCTGAGAATTTGCACTTCTAACAAGTTCCCAGGAAGTTATACAAAGAATCACCTGGGGATCTTTTTACAATGTAGATTCTGATTCAGTATATCTGGGGTGGAAATGTGAACTCTCAGCAGGGAACTTGTTAGAAATGCAAACTCTCCGCAGAGGTTCAAACTGAAATGTAACAGTTCAAAGCCCTGGTTCATTTTTAGCTTCATAATCCGTATCTTACCTCACTCCTCTCTTCCCGACTCCTGTTGCTCCTATCTTGGCCTCTTGTTTTTCTAGACCTCACTCTCTGTAGTCCGTATCTAAGACACAGAAACCATCCCATGAAATGTAGAACTGGAGAGAAGATGGGTGTGCCATCCTATTACAGATGCTGTTGATGCATTTTTGGAATGGTACTCAAATCTAGTTTCCCACAGATAATCACAGATTAATAAGTAGCATTTGTATACTATTTGGCTATTTGTGTCTTAAGTCAGAAATCCAGACGGTTTAAGAACAATACACTGGCACTCAGATATGTTGTTTCTGATATGCTATGAAAATGGTACCCAGAATATTGAAAACCAAAGGTAAAAAAAAAAAAAATGAGAAAAATGACAGCTCTCTGTGAGACTCAGGCTGTTCAAACTCCAAGAATAGACTTAAACGTGCCCAGAGGTTCAACGTATACCCCAGTGCCCATGTAACAAGTTTACATGGGACTTTCCTACTGTAGATAATTACCTGATTGTTGAACACACTTGAATGTTATGAGGTTATATTTTTTTGAAGACAGCTTTTAAGTTTTATCCATAATTTCAGCAGATACAATATCACAGTTATTACAATATCACAGCTATATAACATGGACAATAGGAAATGTCTTATGTTATAGATCCAAAAGATACATTGGCTTCTATTTAAATACAAGTGTTATATGAGGATGTAAATTGAAATCTAAAAAGGACAAAATATCTTTATGTTATAAATTCTTATTTCCCCACACATTCTGTTAGAGATTAAGCAACACACCAAGTTCTGAAAATTTGTCAATTCCAATTAAATCTGCATTAGTGACATCCACATTTATCAAAGTGAATTCCTCTAACTACCGCTATCATTTACTCTACTGCCTCTCATAACGCTGAGCTGAATATTAGTATGCAGCCAATACACTCTATCGTCTCTCAAATGTTCATTTCAATGAAAACCTTAAAAAAACAAGAGAAATAGTCAAAGACAAGCCAATTTTGTAGGTCTATGATGTGTGCATTTTTTTATAACCTTTTATTCTCAGATTCAACTGGGCTCTAATAAACTGATTAGAATTCAAGATTACTATAACTGGTTAGTCTCTATGCAAGGTTTACAGGCTTCCGATTCTAAGTCGGTTCTTGTTTTGGTGAAAAATTGTTATTCGTCTTTCTCATTGTGAACTCTATAAAATCAAATTTCCTATGCATGAGGGAATATAATAACACATGACACAACGTCAAAGAAGACAACAGACTTTGAGTTTCCTGAATTCAATGCCATTTTATGCTCCCAGGGATGGTTCTTGCCAAAAAGAAATTCTGGTAATTGTTCCTGTCTATGAATTGCTCTCCATAATCATAGCTTGTATAAGGATCTGTGCCATTTAGCAGCTCCTTCATTTTTCAGTACATTTTAAATCAATATGTCTACTGGGTCACAGTTTCCAAGACCTTTCAGATACAGGAAGGTCCTAGCATATGGGGGACCTCATATGCCACTTTGAAGGCAGCCCTAATAGGCTCATATATGAATTGTGGAGACTTTTTTGGTTCCTGTAATAGTTCCCATGCTGCTTGGTAGCTGGATCATCTGATATTTCTCCCTTGGCACCAGTTCTGGGGAATAGTCCCACTTGAGATGGCCAGTGACAGTCACTATGCTGGGCTAGCCTTATAAGGAATTCTTCAAAGTTCCATGGTATTGTACTTGGAAAGCTTAGACAACAGCATTGCATCACTTACTGTTGTCTGCTCCCTTCCTTTCTGTGCCTTATAGTGTTACACAGATCCATTATCTCAACCTTGGGACTGACGAAGACTTCATATTTTGAATAGTTGGACTTCTGGTAAAAGTACAAACTTGGGTAGCTGGGGAACATAGCTTTCATTTGTAATTTTCTAAAGCCCCTCAGACCCATTAGCTCCCTGACTTAGCCTTAGTCTGTATCCTGTAATAATCAAGGTATATAAGTAATTAAATTGACCCTCAGCTATGTTGACATGTTTTTTTTTGGAAATAGGTTGAGCTGCATGTTAGCTTTCAGACTTGATTATGAAAATTCTGGAATCTGTGGTTTTTTATTCTTAAATTTTAGATATTTGGAATCCCATACCGAGTCTGACCTTAGAATTTTAATCTGAGTTGGCAGAGAGATAGGGAAGTGGGCAGGAGAATTTATCACCCCAAGGAAAAATGGAGATTGTGTGCATAAATTTGTATACATAAGGCACTGTGTATTCATAAGAAATTTTCAATTTGATGAGAAAGTTGTGGAGCTGATCATGTGTAAGATCAAAAACCATCATACCACTTCAGTTGCTTTTTCACTCTGCCCTCTCATACTGTATCATAGTTACTGCTGTCACTTGTTATTTTAGGTGGGGTAGGTGGTGGCAATGGGATTGAGATTTCCATATTCTTCAGTTAACTCAAACCAAAGTCATAGAATTTAGACAGCTCTTACCCAAAGAACCCTATAATCCAGTTTGGGAATAAATTAAAGAGTGAAAGTATTTACATCTTTAGATCTTTACATCAAAATTATCCTTATATTGATCTCTATGAAAATAGTGAGACAGGCAAAGGAATTATACTCCAGGTAAGACTTTATACTCTAGGAATTAATGTTCCAAGATTCTCGCCTTATTTTAATATATCATTAAGGTGATTCAGTAGGGTAATATGCTCTCACATTCATACTTTACCAAAAGGTTTCCTAGGATTTTTATTAAAACTTCAAGATCCCCATGCAGTACATTGTATCACTGGCTCTAACGCTTCACCCCTCCAGGTATCTAAACCCTTTGTCATGTGATTTTTCAATTCCTGGCCTGCAGGCACATGAGTCAGCAGAGCAGAGCTCAACCTGAAGTAAGACCCATGAGAATAAATGATTGCTGTTTTAAGCTACTGAGTTTTGGGATAGTGTGTTATGCAACATCATTGTGGCAATAGTTAACTGATAGACCTCCATGAAGAATTTGCAGACATTACAGATCCTGCTTATATTAAAACAGCTAGTGATTTAACACGTGTATGCCTAGCACTGTGACAGATATGTTATGTGAGATAAAAGACAAATTCCTCTCCTTGATGAACCTTTAATCTGGTGGTAACCATCTTTCCTAATCTAACCAATGCTTACACTGAGGAAGCAGCTTTTCTGTACTATTTCATTGTAATGGTTCATGAATACTGCTGTCTGGTTGTTTTAAATATTTCAATTAGTTATCCACTTTACTGTACCCCTGCCCTGAGGCTTAAAGCTAACACCATAATTTAAGGAGAAAGAAAAAAGGCACTATAACATTACTCTTGCTGAAGCAATGATAGAGATCATCATAACCATGTCAAGGACATTCCTGTCAGATATTTTGAGTTCTAACTATGCAGCCTCAAGGCAGCTGGAGTAACCCTGGAGAGGAAAGCAATTGTCATACAACGTTCATCAGTGGACAGCTTCTTTTCTGAACTTTTGTCTGCCAATGTCCAGTGTCCAAAAGATTAGTCATTTTTTTTAAAGCATGATTTGCTCACTATCTTCATGACTTACGTGGACAATGCTGGCGAGTTTTTTAATTTCCCAGAATATTTTTTCCTCAAAATTCAAAATTCATGTGGCCAATAAATTGGTCAATCATAAAAGTCTAAAAGGCAATAAAAACTTCTGATTTCTTGTCCAACATGTAAATTGCTTGGAAGTCATGACTTCCATCCTCACAACAAGATAAAAGGCTAAAAAAAATTCTGAAAATCAACAACCTTTCTTAGATCCATCAGAGAATTGAGGTCAAAGGGTAAACCATCACCCCCAAAACTAGAAAGACAGGCAAATACAGAGAATCACTACTTACCGGGAGCAGAAGTTGTTGCTGGATCCAGCAACTGGTAGAAACACTTAAAAGATAATTGACTAATTGCTGGACACTGAGTGTGGAGTTGCTTGAGACAGAAAAACTCCTGGGGGGCCAGCCTAGCAGGGACTCACACTTTCATGAGTTTTACCTGCAGGATCCCCACCAGGTTCTTAAGGTAAAGACAGGAAAAAACTCCCTCATACTTCCGTCAGGGGAAAAGGAAAGTAATCATTTTGAAATAAGACCAGAGCTCTCAGTTCTCCATAAAAAAGGCCTGCCCTCAAGGGAAACTATTTTATCAGAGCCTAACTGACTTGGGTTTTACTAGAGCCTAACCAACCTAGGGGAAAGGAAATGCCCAACTCCAGCCCCCTTTAGCCTTCTTGTTTCATCTAAGGGAGGTGGGAAACTGAAAAGCACTTGTCAGAGTCACAATCTGGAAACACAGGCTCACTAAAAGACTGCGACCTAATCATAGGATTATAGAATCAGAGACCTATCTACAGAAATAGTGTCTATGGCAATTAGTTTTAAATTGCTGAATGATCTCTCGTAGCTGGTGATGGAAACTGCAATGGCCAACAGAAACTGCTTATTAGCACCCCTCCTAAAGCGGCACCCAGGGCACTTGCCCTACCTGCCATACCTTAATTATGCCTCTGTAATGCTTCCTTCCCCTCTTCCCACACCTTATTACCACAACAACAGGGATTCTGTATAACAAAGGATTACAGATGAAAGAACTGTTTGACCCTTATTTGAGAAGGAGTATCTAGGGAAATCCAAAGACAAAAGGGAAGAGAAAGCCAAGGGCAATAGAGGAAATTTTAGCCTCCGACATCACAGCGATTGTGAACAGTACACACAGCCTAACTCCTAACCAGATAAAATGGACACACAAAGATCTGTATGTGAATGTTTATAGTATATGTATATAAAACCCAAAACCCACTGCCGTCGAGTTGATGCCGACTCATAGCAACCCTATAGAACAGAGTAGAACTGCCCCACAGGGTTTCTAAGGAGTGGCCGGGGGACTGGAACTGCCTACCTTTTGGTTAACAGCTGTAGCTCTTAACCATTGTGCCACAAGGGCTCCACTATATACATATATGTATATGTATATACACAAGTATGTATGTATATGTGTGTGTATATATATGCACACATATACATATACATATGTATATACATATGTGTGTGTGTGTGTGTGTATATACACACACACATACATATACACATACATACACGGAAACCCTGTTGGCATAGTGGTTAAGAGCTCCAGCTGCTAACCAAAAGGTCGGCAGTTGGAATCCACCAG
>NW_004444036.1:7112166-7114566 GCF_000243295.1 Trichechus manatus latirostris
AATTATGATGAGTCCATATAATACAATACTTTTCAACAATAAAAAGAAGCAAACTACAAATGCATGCAATACATGGATGAACCTCAGAAGCATTACGCTAAGTGAAAGAATCCAGACACTAAAAGCCACATTCTGGATGATTCCATTTTTTTGGCACTCCACAAAAGGCAAAATTACAGCAACAGAAATCAGAGGGTGGTTTCCAGGGACTGAGGATAGGGGTAGAGGATTGACTTCCAAAGTGCACAGTGGAACATTTTGGGATGATGGTGGTGAACACATCAATGTTTACGCTTGTCGAAACTCATCATATACAATTAAAGGGTGGATTTTACTGTAAACAAATTATACTTCAATAACTTGACTTAAAAAAAAATAAACAATGGAAACTACCTTCTGCTTCTGGCACTATGGTAAATTAAATATTTTGAAAGCACCTCCTATTATAATATATCTAGAACCTGGATGGCATACAATAATCATACATTTAAATGAATTTATTGGCTTGCAAGAAAGTACAAGGGAAATCCCCAAGACCCTCTATCCCAAACACACAATGATCTGAAACCAGAAAAGAAAGCAAATATGGAAACTAGAGACAGGAAGCACCCAGAAAATTAAGGACAGATTAACTACACAGCAACACAAATTAGGCTGACCCCGACTGTCTAAATAATATATTATTATCTAAACAACAAAATATTGCCTAAACAATAAGATTTCTTTTTAATTTATGAGGTTAATAAAGCAAAGCAGAACTTAAAGAAGAACCTGCATAATGAAAATATATAAAGCTGAGAGCATCAAGAGAAGATGGAAGGAATACACAGAGACACTGTACCAAAAAAACTGGTCAACATTTAATCATTTCAGGAGGTAGCATATGATCAAGAACCATTGGTACTGAGAGAAGTCCAAGCTTCCCTGAAGGAACTGGCCAAAAAACAAGGCTCTAGGGATAGCAACTAGGGTCACATAACAACATGTGTATAAATTTTTGTATGAGAAACTAACTTGAGCTGTAAACTTTCACCTAAAGCACAATAAAAATAAAAATACATAAAAAAAACAAGGGACTTGGCAAACTGACTGGAAGAGATCCATATTCATGCCCATTCCAAAGAAAGGTGATCCAATAGAATGTGGAAATTATAGAAGTATATCATTGTCTTATGCTGGCTTCTCTAGAGAAGCAAAACCAGTAAAGCATATAAATATATACAGAGATTTGTATCAAGGAAATGGCTCACTTGGTTGTAGAGGCCGGAACGTCCCAAGTCCGTGGGTCAGGATAGAGGCTTCTCCTGATTCACATAGCTGCAGGGGCTGGCAAACAAACCCAAGATCAGCAGGTTGGAGAGCAGGGCTCTTGCTCACAGGCTGTGAAGATCGACAAATCCCAAGACTGGCAGGCAAGACCACAGGTAAGCTGCTAGCTCAAGTCCCAAGAACAAGAGGTCAGACGAACAGGAGGCAGCTGCAGGATCCAGAGCAGGCAAAAGCCAGCACGTCCGCTTATATTCAGATGCAGGCCACATGCCCAAGGAAATTACCTTTCAACTGATTGGCTACTCACAGCAGATGCTACCATGGGGGTGATCACATATCAAATCTCAATAGGGAAGTGATCACAACATTATACGACTACCAAAACACTGAGAATTATGGCCCAGCTAAGTTGACACAGAATCTTAACCATCAAAATTATTAACATCACATGCAAACAAAATTTTGCTGAAGAAAATTCAAAAACAGCTACAGCCATACATTGAAAGGGAACTTCCAGAAATTCAAGTCAGATTCAAAAGAGGATGTGAAATGAGGGATATCATTGCTGATGTCAGTTGGATCTTGGCTGAAAGCAGAGAACACCAGAAAGATGTTCACCTATGTTTTATTAACTATGCAATATACCATTACAAAGAATGGGAGTTTCAGAACACTTAATTGTGCTCATGAGAAACCTGTCAATAGACCAAGAGGCAGTTGTTCGAACAGAACAAAGGGATACCGTGTGGTTTAAAGTCAGGAAAGGTGTGCGTCAGGGTTGCATCCTTTCACCATGCCTATTCAGTCTGTATGCTGAGCAAATAATCCAAGAAGCTGGACTTTACGAAGAGCGGGGCGTCAGGATTGGAGGAAGACTCATTAACAATCTGTGTCATGCAAATGACACAACCTTGCTTGCTGAAAGTGAAGAGGACTTGAAGCACTTACTGATGAAGATCAAAGGCTACAGCCTTCAGTATGGATTAAACCTCAACATAAAGAAAACAAAAATCCTCACAACTGGACCAAGAAGCACCATCATGATAAATGGAGAAAAGATTGAAGTTGTCAAGGATTTCATTTTACTTGGATCCACAATCAACACCCATGGAAGCAGCAGTCAAGAAATCA
>NW_004444036.1:7114666-7156397 GCF_000243295.1 Trichechus manatus latirostris
CACCCATGGAAGCAGCAGTCAAGAAATCAAAAGACGCATCGCATTGGGCAAATCTGCTGCAAAAGACCTCTTTAAAGTGTCGAAAAGCAAAGATGTTACCTTGAAGACTACAGTGCGCCTAAGCCAAGCCACGGTGTTTTCAATCGCCTCATATGCATGTAAAAGCTGGACAATGAAAAAGGAAGACCGAAGAGGAATCAACACCTCTGTATTGTGGCGTTGCCAAAGAATATTGAATATACCATGGACTGCCAGAAGAACAAACAATCTGTCTTGGAAGAAGTACAGCCAGAAAGCACCTTAGAAGTGAGGATAGCGAGACTTCATCTCACATACTTTGGACATGTTATCAGGGAGGACCAGTCCCTGGAGAAGGACATCATGCTTGGTAAGTAGAGGGTCCGCAAAAAAGAGGAAGACCCTCAGTGAGATGGATCCACACAGTGGCTGCAGCAGTGGGCTCAAAAATACCTACTATTCTGAGGATGACACAGGACCAAGTAATGTTTTGTTCTATTATACGTAGGGTTGCTATGAGTTGGAACTGACTCGATGGCACTTAACAAGAACAACAAAGCCGAGAGAGGGGAATTGGAATTGAAGGAGAAGTTCTTTGTATTATATAGTAATATGTAAAAAATATTGACTAAATTTACAATTTTTCAAATAAAGCATTTCAGGTAATATTCTCACCATAAAATCAATAAAAACAGAATAGGTAGAGGGAGTTAAAGGTATAAAAAGAAAAATTCAATCAACCCAAAGAAGGCAAGAAAGGAGGGGAGAAAAGAACTATGTGAAAGGTTAAACAAACAGAAAATACAAAATAAGATTTAAAAACAAATCAAAATATACCACTCACAAACACACACACACAAATACATGTGCCAGTTAAAAAGCAGAGATATTCAAATAATGTAATAAAAAGCTAGCTTATAAGTTTATTGTAAGAGACACAACTAAATATAAGAACACACAAAGGTTGAAGGTAAAAGGATGGAAAGATAATCTAGGAAAATTCTAATCTAAAGAAAGCTAGTTTAGCTTTATTAATGTCAAATAAAGTAGTCTTAATGCAAAAGCATTATGAAGATAAAGAGGATGAATTCATAATGATTAAAGAGTTAATTCACTGGAAAGATGTTCCAGTTCTAAATGACTATGCACCTAATTATATAGCATCAAAATATAGAAAATGAAAATTAATTGAAGTAAAAGAACTCACTTCTGTCTATATCCTTCTTCTATATCCTTATTAGTTTTTTGTCTGAGGATTTGAACAATCCAACTGAACTAATAGACATATATAGGACCATATACCAATAACCCACGGATATATATTCTTAAGTACACATAGAACAATCAGAAAAATCAGTCATATTCTAGGCTATAAAGCAGGTGTCTTATGCAGTCTATGTTCACTAATTGGAAACCCTGATGGTGTAGTAGTTAAGAGCTACAGCTGCTAACCAAAAGGTCGGCAGTTCAAATCCACCAGGCGCTCCTTGGAAACTCTATGGGGCAGTTCTAATCTGTCCTATAGGGTCACTATGAGTCAGAATCGACTCGATAGCAATGGGTTTGGGTTTTTTTTTTTTGGTTTTCTAGTTCTCTGATTACAATACAATTAAAGATTGCAATTTTAAAAATCAAATTATAATTTTGATTAGAAAAGCAAATGTTTGGGACATTTAAAACTCACTTCTAAACACTTTAGAGCAATGAAATATCATGGAAAATATTAAATATTTATAAATGGAAAATATTTAAAATAGAACATACCAAAATTATGGAATATAATAAAAGGAGTATCAGAGAAACATTTACAAGTTTAAATATGTAGCTTAATACATTAGAAAAAAAGAAAAGTTGGAAAAAAAACTTCAATATAAAGAATTTATTATTGTTGTTGTTAGGTGCCATCAAGTCAGTTCCAATTCACAGTGACCCTATGCACAACAGAATGAAAAACTGCCCGGTCCTGTGCCACCCTCACGATCTTCATTATGCTTGAGCTCATTGTTGCAGCCACTGTGTCAATCCATCTTTTTGAGGGTCTTCCTCTTTTTCACTGACCCTCTAGTTTACTAAGCATGATGTCCTTCCCCGGGGACTGGTCCCTCCTGATAACACATACAAAGTATGTGAGACGAAGTCTCGCCATTCTCATTTCTAAGAAGCACTGTGGCTGTACTTCTTCCAAGACAGATTTGTTCATTCTACTGGTAATGGGTGCATCCTAAGTACTTAAAAACAGGGTGGATACTCTGTGTGTCTCAAACATTTCACATGAAACCTTCTTTACATAAATAATTTTATTTTCAACAGATCAGGGCAATTTCAGCCTACCAACTAGCAAATTATCACAAACTCTGCATTAATTAATAGTATGCAAATTACTGATTAGGTATAGTCATGTTTTGTTGAACCAATTGTACAGTTTAATATTCATTGTTTTAGAATTACTTAGATTTGAGACCTTTGGATATTAAGTTTGACAGATTAGAAAAAAGATACATTTTGACTAAAAATAACATTAAAAGTAAGCAAAGAGACTTCATCTAATTATTTCATTATTCCTGAGTGATTTTACTCAGTTAGAAACATCAGTTTGTTTACACACATTTTGTCAGATCTGAACAATACACTTAGCCTCTCTTTTCTGGACTCACCCAAATTCAAAGCAAAGAGTTCATTTATTCAGGAAATGTATTTGAGCACTATGTGCCAGACACTGTGCAAGGTAAAACAGATACAGTGATGAACAAAACAGCCATGGTTTCTGAACTTATGGACATTATATTTGGGGATAATACTTATAGAAATCACTAAGTTTTTGAGTGCTAAGAGTAAAATGCAAAGGGTTTTATGAGAATGTATACCAGAGGGACCTAATTTAGCATGAGGACTGAAGAAAACTCTTCCCGAAGAATTGATATTTAAGCTTGGGCCTGAAGAATGAGTGTGTTACTCATGAAAAGATTGGGAAGAAAGGCATAACAAGGATAGAGAACTGAATGTGCAAAGGTCCTGAGGCAGAAAGGAACTTAATAAGGTCAGTGTAGCAGCAGCATAGTGAGGCAGGAAATAGGCAGGGAAGGAGCAGGTCATGCATTGTCAGCCACCTGGAGGATTTTGTTCTTTATCCTAAGAGTAATGGGAAGCCACTGAAGAATTTAAGCAGAAGGGTGGAATGATCAGATTTGAAATTTAATAATATCATTACTGTTCTGTGGGGGATAAATGTGATGGGAACAAGGAAAGTTTTGGGGAGAAAATTGGATTTGGAAAGATCAAACAGGATACTGTTGTACTGGTTCAGCAGAGACATGATGGAAGTAGAATGATAGAATGTTTTAGAAGTGAGTTGTATTTTGGAAGTAGCATCAACAGGACTTGATGAATTGAATGGGGGAAAGGGAAAAGCAGGTTGTTTCAAGGATGAGTCCTGGGTTTCTGGCATCAGAGGATGAGTAGGCAGTGGTATAACTTACAGGGACAAGGGACAGTCTCGAAGAAGCAGACTGATGGGGTGGAAGTGGGAATAAGGAGTTGTTTTATGTACATTAAATTTAGATACCTTTGAAATATCTAAATAAAGATATCAAATGGTTCAGTTGGATACATTGGCTTAGACTTCAGAAATGAAGTCCAGCTTAGAGGTATTCATTTGACAGTCATCAGAATATACAGTGTATTTAAAGCCTGGGACCTGAAGAGATTCTTAGAGAGAGTCAGGACTGAGATCTGAAAACCACCAGCATTTCGTTTTGCTTGGAGGTGAAGGTAGTCCACAAAGAGATGAAGAAGTGTCTAGAGAGGTAGGAAAAAAATCTAGAGTGTGGTATCACAAATGTTAAAGGAAGAGAATATTTCATGAAGGAGAAAGAGGCAAATTGGTCTATGCTCCTGATAAGCAAAGTGAGGGGTGAAATAACAACAACAACAAAACCCAAACCAGTTGCGTCGAGTCAACTCTGACCCTTTGAGATCCCATGTGTCAAAGTAGAACTGTGCTCCACCAGGTTTTCAATGGCTGATTTCTCCGAAGTAGATCACCAGGCGTTTCTTCTGACATGCCTCTGGGGGTACACGAACCACCAATCCTTCGGTTAGCAACTGAGTGCTTAACCATTTGCACCACCCAGGGACCCCAAGGGGTGAAACAAATAGTGTTTATTGGATTTAACACTGTTTAAAGAATAGTGAGAAGAATACTGTGACCTTAAAACAAGTCATTGTAGGTAAGTGGTATGGACAGAAGCTTGACTAGAATGGGTAGAAGAATGAACATGAATAAAATCTCAATAAGATATCATTTTATACTAAATTGGCCATATTATTCAGACTGATGTTTTAGTTATGGTAACTCAAGCTGCTGTAACAAACCCAAAATTATAATGGTTCAAAGATAATAAAAGCATATCTTTGAAACATACACATTTCAAAAACAGTGTTTCTGATTGAAGAGTGCTTTCCTTCTAGAGGACCTGGGTGGTGCAAATGCACTCATCTACATCAAGGGCAATAAAGCAAAAAGCAAAGCTCATGAGTGGAAGTTTTGGGGTTTTTTTAGACTGAATATATCATATATAAATAAAAGTGAAACAGTTGCCATTGAGTTGATTTTGACTCAAGGCGACCCCATGCGTGTCAGAGTAGAACTGTGCTCCACAGGGTTTTCAATGATTGATTTATTTGGAAGGATAATCCCAGGCCTTTCTTCCAAGGTGCTTCTGAGTGGACTTGAACCTCCAACCTTTTGGTTAGCAGTCAAGTGCATTAACCCTTTGCACTAAATTATATAAACCATAAGAGTGAAGCCTGAAGAATCTTCATAAACGTACCATACCTAATTAGTGACCACCCTGAACAAAGGTAACATTGCCAGTATGTAGGAACCCTACTTGGACTCCTTCCCAGTCACTAAGAATGGTAAGCACTATTCTGACTTCTATAACCACAGGTTCATTTCTTTCTGTTTTTGAACTTTATATCAATGGAATCAGATAGTATGTACTTTTATGTAACTGGATGTTTTTGCTAAAAGTTATGTTTGTGAGATTTATCCATGTTGGTGTGTATGGCAATTGTTCCTTCATTCTCATTGTTTTATAGTATTTCACTTTGAGAAGTAGCACAATTTATGTATACATTCTACTGTTGAAAATTTGGGTTGCTTCCAATTTTTGGCTGTTATGAATAATGCTGCTAGGAACATATTATTATGTTATTTTGTGAACATATGTATGCATTACTGTTGGGTATATACCAAAGAGTGGAATTAGAGGATTATACGGTAAACATATACACAGCTATAAAAGATATTGCCAAAGAGTTTTCCAAAGTGGTTATACCAATTAATATTCTCTCTACCAATGTATGAGGGTTCCACTTCTTCTGCATGCTCACCAAAACTTGGCATATCTGTGGTTTTTCATTTCAGCCTTCTGGTGGGGCTATAATGGTATTTAATTTTTATTACCTTTACCTAAACTCCACATTTCATTTGGATTTAACCAGTTTTCCAACTTACATCCTTTTACTGTTCCAGGAAATCATCCAGGATATCACATTACATTTAGTCATCATGTATCCTCCAGTCTGTGAATGTTTCTCAGCTTTGTCTATCTTTAATGAGCTCAATCGTTTTGAGGATTATTGGTCATATGCTTTGTAGAATGTCCCTTAATTTGGGTTTCTGTAATATTTTTCTCATCGTTAAACTAGAGTTATGAATTTTGGGGAAGAATACCACCTTGGTGAGGCGTCCTTTTCATTACATCATATTAGAGGTACCAGTTATCAACATTACTTATCAACTATAATGTTAACCTTGATCAACTGGCCGAGGTAGTGTTTGCCAGGTTTCTGCACTGCATATTTTTTTTTTCTGTTCCATACTCTACTCTTTGGAAGAAAGTCACTAAGTGAAGCTCATACTCAAGGAGGGTGAGGCTCAAACTTTACCTCCTGGAGGTGGAGGCATTTTGGTTTCAATTTGCATCGTCTTAATGATTAATTGAGTACCTTTTCATATACTTATTGGCCATTTGGATATCCTTATTTTAGGAAGTGTCACTTAATCTTTTACTGTTTTTCTCTTGAATTGTCTGCCTATTTCTTACTGATTTGCAGGAGTTCCGGATCCAAGTATTCTAGATACAAGTCCTGAGTCTTTTGTCATATATATATATGACATATATATAATACATGTGCATATATTCTCCTACACTTTAGGCTGCATTTTACTCTTTTAAAGGTATCTTTTAATAAGCACATATTCTGAATTTTAATGAAGTCCAATTTATCAGTTATTTATTTTGTAATTAGTGCTTTTTGTGTCATTAAGAAATATTTGCCAAATAAAGGTCATAAATATATGTTATGTTATCCAAGATTTATTGTTAACCTTTCACATTTTGGTTGACAATCTACCTGGCATTTATTTTTGGGTATGTAAGATGTATGGATAAAGATTCACTTTTTATCATTTCTTCATCCAACTGGCCCAGCACTATTAAGAAGATAATTCTTTCACCGTACACTGCAGTGGTACATTTGCGACAAATTAAGTGACAGACCAATGTGTTAGTCTATTGATGAACTTTATTATGTTCCATTGATGTATTCCTCTGTCCTTGTGTTAGTACTTACCATACTGTATTAATTACCATAACTTTATACTAGATCTTGATATCTGTTAGTTTAGGTCCTCCAACTTTGTTCTTTTTCAAGATGTCTTTCTTGGCTGTTTTGGGCCATTTGCATTTACATATACATTTTAGAATCAGCTTTTCAATTTCCACAAGTAATTTAAAATTAGTTTGTCAACTCCACAAAATTCCTACTAGGATTTTGATTGGCAATGTAATGAATCTATAGAACAATTTGGAGAGAATTATTTTTACACTGTTGTCTTCGAATCCATAAACAAGATATATTTCTCCATTGTTTTTAGCTCTTCTTTAATTTCTCTCAATAATGCTTCTGAGTTCTTTGTATTAGTCTTGCATCTTTTTTTTCAGATTTATTCCATGTATAAGATGCCTTTGATGCTACTGTAAATGGGTTTTAAAAATATATAATTTTTTATTGCTAGTATATAGAAATACAATTGATTTTCTATCTTTATCTTGTGCTAGTGGCCTTGCTACATTTACTTATTATCCATAAATTCTTTTAAATTTTGTATGTGCACAATTGTGCACAGTATAATGACAGCATTATTTATTTCCAATCCTTTAATGTCTATATTGTTTTCTGTGCATTATTTCACTGGCTAGAACTTGGAGTAAATTTTTAAATTGGGACATAACAGAAATCCTCATCCTGTTCCCATCTCAGAGAGAGGATAGCAATATTTCACCAAGTATAATGTTTGCAGTAGGTTTTTAGATTATACCATTTATGAGATTAAAGATCTTCTCTTTTATTGCAAATTTGCTAAGAGTTTCTATAATAAATACATGTTTTACTAAATGTTTTTTTTTTCCTGCACCTGACATTATCATATATTTCTTTCCCTGTATTATGTTGGAAACCCTGGTGACGTAGTGGTTAAGAGCTACAGTTGCTAAACAAAAGGACAGCAGTTCGAATCCACCAGGTGCTCCTTGGAAACCTTATGGGGCAGTTCTACTCTGTCCTATACGGTCGCTATGAGTCAGAACCAACTCGACGGCAAAGGGTTTTTTTTTAATATTACGTTAATACACTGTGTTGAGACACAGTTTGCCAACCCCTAATCTATAGTAATATCACTTTTTCATTCTTGATGTTGACATTTTATGCCTTCTCTCTTTTTTTCTTGATCACACTTGGTAAGTCTTTATAAATTTTACTATCTTCA
This sequence comes from Trichechus manatus latirostris, assembly GCF_000243295.1. Classification (NCBI taxonomy): domain Eukaryota; kingdom Metazoa; phylum Chordata; class Mammalia; order Sirenia; family Trichechidae; genus Trichechus; species Trichechus manatus. The sequence goes on from NW_004444036.1 coordinate 7,122,519, forward strand.
AAGTACCAACTTCTGACTTTATTTTCTCTATTTCATATTTTCTATTATATTTGCATTTATACTTCTTATATCCTTCTACTTCATTTGGATTTAATTTTCTGTTATTTTTCTAACTACTTGTGGTGGATACTTAGGTCACCGATTTCTTTTTTCATTTTCTGACATATGCATTTTCAGTTTTTTCATTTTTCTGATATATGTATTGAGCCCTGGTAGCGTAGTGGTTAAGCGCTTGGCTGACAAATGGAAGGTTGCTGGTTCAAACCCACCAGCCACTCCATGGGAGAAAGATGTGGCAGTCAACTTCGGTAAAGATTACAGCCTTGCAAACCCTATGGGGCAGTTTTACTCTGTCCTATAGGGTCGTTATGAGTCGGAATTGACTCATCGGCAATGACTTTGTTTTTTGGAGGGTATTTAAGGCTATACATGTCCCTTTAAAATTAGCATTGCATCATCTCATGAGTTTCAATATATTTTCATTATCATTCAGTTCAAAATATTTTATACACCAAAGACAATATTCAAATGGTCAAGAAGCATATAAAAAACTTTCAAAATCATTAGCCATTGGGGAGATACAAATCAAAACTGCAGTGGGATATCCCCATACAATGGCAATGATTTTTTTTAAAAAAAGGAAAATAACAGGTTTTGGCCAGGTTGTGGAGAAACTGGAACCCTTATCCATTGCTGGTGGGAATGTAAAATGGTGCAGCCGCTGTAAAAAAGAGTTCAACAGTTCCCTAAAAAGTTGAACAAAGAACAACCCCAGCAATCCCAATTCTAGATAAATACACAGAAGAAGTGAAGGCAGGAGCACAAGCAGAAACCTGCACGCCAATGTTCACTGCATCACCTTTCACAATAGCCAAAAAGTGAAACCACTGAAATCTCTATCAGTAGATGTGATGGTTAAGACTGTGTGTCAACTTGGCTGGGCCATGATTCTCAATGTTTTTATGTAATCACTCCCATGATTGAATATACGGTGAGTAGCAAATCAGATGAAAGGGAGTCCCCTTGGGGGTGTGGCCAGCATCAGTATATAAGCAGATGTTCTGGCTTTTTGCTCTCTCTGGATCCTGCGGCTGCTTCCTGTCATCTCATCTCCCGTTCTTGGGACTTCAGCTGTCAGCTTATCTGCTGAACCTGGGATTTGTTGATCTGCACAGCCTGTGAGCGGGAGTCCTGCTCACCGACCTGCCAATCTTGGGCTTGCCAGCTTCTGCAGCTGTGTGACTTGGGAGAGGCCTCTACCCTGATCCACGGACTTGGGACGTTCTAACCTCTACAATCATGCGAGCTGTTTCCTTGATATAATCTCTCTCTCTATATATATATTTATACACTTTACTGGTTTTGCTTCTCTAGAGAACACAGCCTAAGACAGTAGATAAATGGATAGACAAAATGTTGTATATATAATATATATACAGTGGATTATGCAGCCATAAAGAGAAATGAAGTTCTGAGGCATGCTGCAACATGGATGAACCTTGAAAATATCATGCTGAGCGAAGTAAGTCTGACACAAAAGGACATATACTACATGATATCACTTATATGAAATAAACTTATATATTGAAACCAAAGATTAGTAGTGGGTAGTAGGGGTGGGAGGGAGGGGGAAAGGAAGAGTTTTTACTTGGAGGAAATTGAGTTTGTTAATAGTGGTAGAATATTTCGAAAAAAGATAGTGATAAAGTTGGATAACATGAAAAACATAATCAGTTACTGAATGGTCAATGTGAAAAGTTTTCATATTGGTGAATGTTTTGTTATGTATATTTTCACTACAATAAAACATTTTATAATGTTTAATTTAGATGTTTTTCTGTTTGTTTCTTGGGGATTTTCCAGTTATATTTTGCTATGGTGAGAGAACATATTTTATATTATTTCAGTCATTTAAGATTTGTTGACTTGCTTTATGACCCAGAATATTTCCAATACTGGTACCTATTTATTGTTAGTAGACTATAATCTTTACTCTGCAGTTGTTGGAGGCAGTCTTCTAGATATGTAAACTAAGCCAGTTTTGTGAGTTTTATTCTCCAAATCCCTTATATCTTCATTATTTTTTGTTTACTTGCTTTATCAGCTAACAAGAGGGTCATATCAATAATTTCCACTATGTTGTGAATTTATCTATTTCTCTTTAGTTCTGTCAGTTTTTGCATAGCATAAGTTCATTCAATTTTAAAACTGTTATATATATTCATGGTAGATGTACTTTTATATCATTATGAAATTTCCTCTTCATGGTTATACCTAACCTAAAAGGGAGTCTCAATGTAACTTAGCTATGGGCCCAGGGAGAAGAGGAAAGAGGTTTGTTGAATAGCTAGGCAATCTCTGCCATATGTGACAATATGAAATTTTGGTGAGGATATGAATTAAGTAGAACTCTATCCTCTGATGGCAGGAATACAAACTATTATAACTACTTTGGAAAATAATTTGTCAATATGTGCACCAGGAGACAAGTTAAATAATACTTGTTTTAAAGACCACAAAACTAGAAACAACTAAAGGCTAAAGAAAAACAAATTGTAATTATTCACACAATGAGATATAAAAGTAAATAAATGAAGAACATCTACATCTAACAAAGTACATGAATCACAGAATTAAAATATTGAGTAAAGAAGCAAATAAAAAGCACCATTACAGATTATACTATTTCCATAAAGTTCAAAAATGAATGAAGCTGAACAATTTACAAAGGGAAAGATTAATACAAAATTCAAGATAGTGGTTGCTTCTTTAGAGAGGCAAGAGAGTGAGATGGGGAAGAGCTCACAGCAGGTCTTGGTTAATAATATTGTAGCTTTCAAATTGTATGATTTCATAGGTGTTCATTTTATTATTATGCTTCATAGCTTTTAAATACATGTTTTGTTTGATAAAAAATTAATAATAAAGTTTAAAATGATAAGTTATGAATAAAAAATTAGGAAATAAAAACTTCATATACAAACATCTTTTTTGGGAACCTTGGCTCTGATGAAGAGAGAGTTGGAGTTGTACATGGAAGTGGATGTACGGTAAGGATAAATTTTAATATTTTCTTCAATAACGGGAAAGGCTAGAACATGTTTGAATGCTGATGGAATGATCCAGTAGAGAAGATCAGTTTGAAATTGCAGGAGAGAAAAAGGAGAACTGATAGAATCGCATCCTTGAGAAGGAAGACAAGGATAAGATTCAGAGTGCACATGCAAGGTTAACCATTGGTAGGGGAAAAAAAAGCACTCCATTGTAATAGGAGAGGAGCAGATCAGAAGGGCCACAAACACTTGCTTCTAGTAAAGCTTTGACTTCCTAATCTAAACATCAAGTCTTCTAAAAATGTAAAGAACTGCAAGGAAAATGTCTCAGCACCACTTGTGATTGATTTACTTCATTAGTTGCAGTTTCATTACCAGCTGTGAAAGCAAAGCTTGTATCTTGGCTTCACATGGTAGGAAAATAAAAGGCTCACTTAGACATTGATGGTCCCCCACCAGTTTCGACCTTGACTTGCAGATTCTCTGAAGGACCCTTAGCTCTTTTCTCAGCCATCCTGTCTGTAAAGAAGGTGTTAAGACTGATTGCTTCCACTGTCTCTGAGACCCCCTCTACTCTCTCATCAGAGCCTTGGCAAATGGTACTTAGGGATTCATTCCTTGCTCCTCCTCCCAATACTATAAAAAAAAGCCCACTACATTAACACTCCCTTTGCATTTTACAAGATTTCCTAAGAATAAGAATAGAAAACAGTAACAGAAACATTTTTAGGCCTTCTCCCAAGTGTCTTTCAGGTTCTGGGAGTATAACAGGCAATGCTTAATTTTACTGTGAGTTTGTGTTTCTAGGGGAAAAAAGTTACATACAATCAGAGGCAGATTAACCAGTAAGTAAGGTACACACAAGCTCCCTTGTCTTTACTTACTAATCTGTAGTGAACAATTTCACATGGATTTCACCACATCTTTGATCTCTGATGTGGTAAAATCCACATGAAATTGTTCACTACAGATTAGTAAATATGCACAAGTAAGCCTGTGTGTACCTTGCTTATTGGGTAAACCAGCCCTGCATACAATTAACAATTTGGGTACTTCCACAAAGACTACTTTGGGGTGGGGGGAATTATATAAAAATGAAAACTTGTTTTTAAAGTAAAGGAGTCTTGTGTAGGTAATATAAATGCAGAGATTGCTAACAGTGGTGCTGTAGCTAGAGTGGTATTAAATATACAAACCACCATATACATTAGGCAGGAATAGGGAGCAGGGTCTTGGAGAAATCATGCCAATTCAGGAGCTTACCTTCAGATTTCTAAATCCAGAATCTTGAGTATGTAAAATGTTGATCAACCATGGTTATCAGAAACTGATTACAAACACATTCTTTTCATTTATAATTAATAAAGTATACTTGACATAATAACTGAAATTAGGCATTTGTTTAGTGCTCTAAGTACCATGCAAAAGAACAACTTTCAAGTTGCTTAGTCTAAAATTAGGACAAATGGAAGTAGGAAAAGCTATCCTATTTAGATTGAGTGCAGGACTGCCTTTCTCCATTCTAGACATATATCTGCCTAGAAAATGAATGAGATTCTATGATTAACATCTTCCCTAGCAGTGCTAGATACACAGGGCACTTTCTTGCTCTTTACCATTTTCTTGTCTTGAGGGCCACCTGCCTAACCTGATACGTAAGAACGGTCATAGTATTTGCTGCATTGTAGTCCTTCATAGTCTGAGCAAAACCAAGAGGCCTGAAGTTTACAATTACAAACACAGAAGCAGCCCTACAGCTGCCCTAAAACTGATCACTACCATTCTCATCTAAATGCTCCTCCTTTTTTCTATATAAGACATAAGTCTCCCTTTCTTATTCCTTCTCCTTGATTCCAAGACTGCAGCTTCACTCTACACCAAGGCCTCCTCCAACTTGGCCATACCAGTTGTAGCTGATGCAGGTACCCTTATTTCTTTAGTTGTCCCTTCCCTCCTATATAGCTCCCTGTTCAACTTCCTCTTGCCACCATGAGTCCTACAATGCTTTTCTTGACGGCCAAGCCCTGTGGTAAAGCTTCACACCAGACAATCCCATGCCCTTGCATATTTCACAGCAGAAGTAGAGAAGTCCTCTTTCATTTCTTGCTACGGATAACAGAGTGGTGAGAAATAGAGTTCTTCTTAGGGACAATATCAAGATATAAGTTGCTTCTATCCAATATCTTGGAATTCTTGGCAAGTATTCTGCCATATTTACTCATATCTGTTCTTAAGCTGGTGCAGTTGTAGTGTAATTGGTTAGGTTACCAATTGTTATGACATAGTCCAATCTTGAGTATAGTCTTTAGACATTTATTTTGAACTTGGGTTTTTCTCCAATATCCTTATGGACATATTTATAAACTCTGCTAGTGTTGATAAAGGATACATTTTAAAGGGAGGGTATAATCACGGCTCTCATACAAATACGAAATGACTATGTGATGATTTTATTTAACTCATTAATTAATGAGGGAACCAGTAAGATGTTTCAGCCAGTTCAAAGAATCCAAAGAGAAGACATATGTATATGTCAATAAAGAATGCTGATTAATGACTAACAGATGCAAAGCTAGTCAATATCCACAGAGTAATAAATTGCATTCCACCATATAAAATTTGCATTTCTATAGACAAGAATCATTTGCATTATTATCAGTTTTCTACACCTTACAGAACTGTAAAAGCGCTCAAAAGAAGGAGACTGACATAATCAGGAAGGGTGCTTTCCTACTGCTGCTGTAACAATTCTCCACAGAGTCTTAAAATAATTCAAATTTATTTTCTTACATCTGGATGTCATAAGTCTAAAATAGGTCTCATGGGTTAAAATCAAGGTGTCAATTGGAGTTCTTTCTGGAGGCTCTAGGGGACAATTTATTTCCTTGTCTTTTCCAGTTTCTAGAGGCTGCCTACGTTCCTTGACTCATGGCCCACAATCAGCAATTGCATCACTCCAACCTCTGGTTCCATGTTCACATATCCTTCTCTGACTTTAACTACTCTGCCTCCCTCTTTCCCTTATAAGGATCCTTGTGATTACATTGGGCCCACCTAAAATATCCAGGATGATTTCCTCAATTTCAAACTCTTTAGCATAATCACATCTGCAAAGTCCCTTTTCCTTGTAAGGTGACATGTTAACAGGTTGCAGGAACTAGAACGTACACATCTTTGAGGGGTCATTATTTTGTCTACCACAATCCACCCTCTGGCCCCCAAAGATGTATATCCATACCATATGCAAAATACACTTACTCTACCAAAGTCCCCAAAAGTCTCAAATCTTTATAGCAGCAATTCAAGTCTAAAATCTCATCTAAGTCTTATCAACTTAAAAGTCTAAAATCTCTATGGATGAGGCTTTGGGTATAATCCATCCTGGGAGACATGTTTTGTCTGCACCTATTGGAATTTCCGGGTTGCCAGCTTCTTCAACTCTAAGTCTGGGGTATAAGAGGCAAAAAAGAAAACCCAAGGAACTCATCTCCATGTTTGTCCTAAGGTCTTAAGGTCTATAGCAGGTCTACCTTCTTCTTTACATCTTTTAGAGTCTTCTTATGTTTGTTTTATATATACTGTCCAGGTTTTTTGGTTGTTTGAAGTGAGAGGATAGGGAGATGTAGGTTAAGGAGCCCTGGTGGCACAATGGTTAAGTGTTTGGCTGCTAACTGAAGGTTGGCGGTTCGAACCCACCCAGTGGCTCTTCAGGAGAAAAGACTTGGCAATCTGCTCCTGTAAAGATTACCAAAAAAAAAAAAAAAAAACCAACAACAAACCTACTGCCATCGAGTCGATTCTGACTCATAGTGACTCTGTAGGACAGAGTAGAACTGCCCCATAGGGTTTCCAAGGCTTTAAGACTGCCACATCTTTCTCTGGCCCATAAAGATTACAGCCTAGGAAACCCTATGGGGGAAGTTCTACTCTGTCACATTGGGTCACTATGAGTCAAAGAACGACTCGATGACACCTAACAACAACAATAGGTCTACTCCATATTCCTAGAATCATAAGTCCAGAAACCATATTCACATAAGCTATCTAAGATACTTTACAATTTGAGTATTTTTTTGTGTGATTTTGCTGTCAAATTCTATGTAGCAATACTTTTTCTCCAACAAGGAGTTGTAGTTTGTTCCATTAGTCATCAGTATCTACGTATATCTTAAAACTTTGATCGACAGCATGAAAAGACACTTTATCTTATTATAAGTACACTTCAGAGCATTTTGAAAAGGCTTCTATAGATGGTAAGGAGATCATATTTAATTTATTGAGGTCTTTAAAGCATTTTGGTTAATGGGGATTAAATTAAATTTTGAGAAATCCATATTATCTTTTGAATTTATCTGGAATTTATTCTGTAAATTAATTTAAAAATAATTATGGCCAATGCCAACTAACAGGTCCTCTAATCATTAATCATTAACTGAAAAAAAATATGGAATAAAAGCAGAACCACTGATCAAAGTAAGTGCCTTAACTTAGAGAGGTTTTTTTTTGTTTGTTTGTTTGTTTGTTTTTAAGTTTGGTAACAGTTATGCATATAAGCTTGAGGAAGAAACCTTAGTTGGTCTTACATTCCAAGAATGGATGCATGAGTCACAAAATTTAGCCAATTAGAGTATATTGGGCACAAATTATTTTTCTAGTTCTTTAGAGATACTGAGTATGTGTCACTTATTACAGAATATATTAACTCCTAGGCATAGTGCTGTGTTGTGCTTCAAAAAGCAATGAGAAAATTAATGGAAAAAAACCATTTTAAATACTAAATTAAAGATAAATATGTACTACTGAAGCATTTTCTTTTAATGTTTGTTTTTGTCTTGAAAAATATAACACTTACATAAACACTGCAAGAGTAACATAATGAATTCCCTAATACCTTTCACCCACATTCATTAACATTTATCTATCAATCTATCATCTATCTATCTGATTTTGTTTTGCTGAGTTATTGCCAACAACAGGACCCTATACCCCTAAATACTTTAATATGTACATCCTAGGGAAGAAGACATTCTATTCACCTGTATTATCATCAAATTCAGGGACTTCCACAATAATCTAATACTGTTATGTAATATAGCAACCACACATATTCACATTTTGCCAATTGTACCAAAAATACTCTTTATATCACATTTTCCCCCCTGGTCAACGACAATGTCCAGGATGACCATTGTATTTAGTTGTCATATCTCTTTAGTCTCTTTTGATATGGAATAATTCCTCAGAGACTGGTTGTTTTGTAGAATGACCCTCAATTTACGTTTTTCTGCTGTTTCTCATGATTAGACTCAGGTTACACATTTTGGGCAGGGATACTACATGTATGATGTCCCGTCTTTAGTGCTTCATAGCAGTTGCTACACAATGTCTGTTTGTCCCATTACTGGAGACATTAACTTTGATCACTTGGAAGGGTGGTATCCAGATTTATCTATTATAAATTTCTTTTGTAATTAATAAGAACTCTGTGGAGAGATATTTTTAGACTGTGTAAATATCCTGTTTTCCACCAAATTTTCAGGTAATGGAATTAAGAGCCACTGATGATTCTTGTCTGAATAAATTACCATAAGGTTGCAAGATGACCATTTTCTGTTATTCCCTCTATATTTCTTAGTTGGCATTCTACTGCAAGGGAGAGCTTTCCTTCCTCCCTCATCTATTTCTATATTTGCCTGTTTGTTTTGTATCACTATGAACTCATGAATTCTTAAGTTTATTCAATGGGTTATACTTCATTTCTGTCATAATTCATTTTGTTGCTAAATTTCCCCATATTTGGTTAGCATGAGCCCCTCTAGTCTGGCTTCTATGTCTTTTTGAAATGGCATTCTCTATTTTTAAGTGCATCCTTACTTTATGGCACAAAAACAAATGTTCCAGGTTCATCTTGTGTTTTCTTTGCCTCAGCCCTGGAACCAGCTATTTCCTCTTTCATTGGAGAACGGTATTTAGAAACCAAGATCTGGGCACTAGTTACCACATTGATACCTCTAACTCAAATCCAACACCATTGGTTTTATCTCTTGCCTTCTCTCAGTTCATGTTCTATCTCACTTACCCTAAAATGAGAGAGCCCAATGTATTTTTATTTGTATATTTCTATACTATATTAAAATAGTTTCAGAATTATATACCCATACTACTATGGAAAACACACTTACAATAAAAAGTTCAAGATTTTTTTCCAGTTCTTTTTTGTTTTTAGACTGAGGCCAGATAGTCAAAGTACTGTGCTCAAATTTATTTTGATGATTTTTTTTCTTTCTCTGTAGATTGGGAGCCCTGGTGGTGCAGTGGTTAAGAGCTATGCCTGTAAACCAAAAAAGGTCAGCAGTTCGAACCCACCAGCCACTCCTTGGAAATCCTATGGGGCAGTTGTACTCTTTCCTATAGGGTCACTATGAGTTGGAATCGACTCGATGGCAACGAGTTCTGTAGATTAGGTTATTCATTTGGAAAACAGTTCTGTTTATTTCTGTTTGTATTTACTTTTAATGTTTTCAACCCATGCTTGTTGATTCGATGTTACTTTTACATCGGTAATACATTGCCAAATTTCCAAAAGCAAAAACTATATAAAAACACACTCAAAGAAATGTCATTCCTGCTCCTAGCTATTACACCCTGATCTCACCCATTCTCGTAGGTAACTAATTTCATTCATTTCTGATGATTCTTGTAAAAATAAGCAGATATGTTATTATTCCCCCTTCTATCTTATACAAAAGCATTGCATAATATATACACTTCTGTACTTTGTGTTTTTTTACTTAACAGCATATCCTGAAAATCACAACGTATCAGTTCGTGGAGATTATTCTCATTCTTTTCTATAGTTGCACAGTACTCCATTGTGTGGATGTACCATACATAGTTTATTAAGTCATCTCCTATGTATGAGCATTTAGTTGTTTTCAGTATTTGCAATCACAAATAATACTGCAGTAATTAACCTAGTGCATATGTATTTTTGTATTACTAGAGGAGTAAAATAATTTTAAAATTGGTTTAATTACATGTTTTATAAAAATTAAAAATAAATCTTGGGTTGCCAGTGTTGCAATTTTAAGAAATCCAAGCCAAATAACAACAACAACATTCACCCACCCGCAATTCTAACTCAATTCAGAGATAGACAAGAAAGAGTAAGGCATGTGAAGAACAAAGTACCAGCTTTATTACTGATAAATCTGGTATTGGAGAATACAGTTATAGAGTAGGCTTTTGGTGCCCTAGGCCAAATCCCTTCAGCCCACCTCTAATTTTAGCTTAATTACTGTGGCCTGACAATATCCTACCTCAGTCACCCACATTTTCTGCGAAGTCCCTGGAACTCACTCAGCAGTCTAGCAGAGAAGTCAGAGAGTACAGGAGTTCCTAGGCGTCATTCCTAAACCAATGGAGTGAGTACAGCAGTTGGTGGATAAATGCCTCACCTGAGAGGGACAATTCTGAATGCACTCTACATGGTTCCTCAGACGGCTCCCAGAGGGATTAACCCCAGTGGCCACATCAGTTACAAGCTCAATAACATATCCTTTATTAATTTTTCTTCCTCTACTGTCCCATTCTACTGATTCCCTCATTCCTGATTTCTGGGATCAACTCCCAAATAAACTATGTGCATACAAGTCCTTGTCTCAGATGCTCCTTTTGAGTGGGGAACTAAGACACTTGCTTATATGTGGAGCCCTTAGATGTTGTCTTAGTTATCTAGTACTGCTATAACAGAAATACCACAAGTGGATGGCTTTAACAAAGAGAAATTTATTCTCTCACAGTCTAGGAGGGTAGAAGTCCAAACTTAGGGTGCCAGCTCCAGGGAAAGGCTTTCTTTCTCTGTCAGCTCTGGGGGAAGGTCTTTGTCATCAATCTTCCCCAGTCGAGGAGCTTCTCAGCACAGGGACCCTGGGTCCAAAGGACATGCTGTGCTCCTGGCACTACTTTCTTGGTGGTATGAGGTCCCCATGTCTCTCTGCTTACTTCTCTCTTTTGTATCTCAAAAGATATTGGTTTAAGACACAACCTAATCTTGTAGATTGAGTCCTGCCTCATTAATATAACTAACTGTTGCTAATTCCATCTCATTAACATCATAGAGATAGTATTTACAACACATAGGAAAATCACATCAGGTGACAAAATGGTGGACAATCACACAATACTGTGAATCATGGCCTAGCCAAGGTGACAGATATTTTTGGCAGACACAATTCAATCCATGACAGATGTGGAACGCCAATATTAAAATGATTTACCCACCCAAGCAGGTGCTGCTGAACCATTGCAATGCCTGCCATATAGGTTCCTATCCCTATAAAGCATTTGGTATGGATAAGAAGAGCATAAAGTGTGCAGCAGTTCAGCTGGCTTAAAAGACAAGAGAGTGAGTTACTCCTGAATGATTTCTCTCCAAAATTTAGCAACCAGATAATTAACCACATCTCTTTTGGTATGTTTAAGTGTAGGAGAAGAAGTAAGTAAGTATAATGAATATCCTCCTCATACAAATCAGAACAGTGGAGATGGAATGTTCCCCTCTAATAACTTCTAATCAAAACCTAGGGAGTAAGTCATCTAACATGTACAAGGCACCAATGAATACTAGTGCTGCCTTCAGGAAACATAATGGGGAGCTAAAGCTTCAGTTTTCCTTGTAAACTTTTTTACAGGCACAGAGCAAGATTAGTTTTTCACACAGCAAAGTAGACCCACAAAACAACCATCCAGAACAAGATACAGGATATTACCAGCACCCCAGAAGCCCCCCTTATGCCTTCTCCCAGGTACTATCCCCAAAATGTAACTACTGTTTGACTTCTATCACCAGAAATTGGTGCTACCTGCTTTTGAACGTCATGTGAATAGAATCATATAGTATGCACTCTTTGGTGTTTGGCTTCCTTTATTTAACATTATGTCTGTGAGATCTATTGAAGTTACTTGCAGCTGTGGTCCATTTTTATAGTTGTATAGTGTTCTACTGTATGACTATACTACAATTTTTAATTTTACTGTCAACAGACATTCATATTGTCTCTAATTTTGAGTATTATGAATAATTCTGCTATGATGATTTTGTATATCTTTTGGCACATGTATGTATGCATTTCTGTTGGAGTTCCTAGTAGTGGAATGGCTGGGTCATAGGGTATGTGTATGTTCAACTTTAGTAAATATTACCAAACAGCCCTCCAAAGTTGTACTAATTTACACTCCCCACCAGCAGTACTTCTTTGTGGTTTTAACTTGCATTTTCTTGATGACTCATGAGGTTCTGCACATTTTCACATGTTTATTGCACACTAGATATCATTTTTTGAGAAAGGCTAACCCAGATTTTTTACCCATTTTTTTTTTTAGGTTTCTAGTCTTCTGTTATTGTTGTTGTTCAGTAAGTATTTTTTTTATAAATTCTAGAAATGAGTCTTTTGATATATTTACCTGCTGTGGCCTGCTTTTTTTATGCTGTTAATTGTGACTCTGATGAACAGAAGTTCATAATTTAAATGAATTTAAATTTAGCAATAAATTCCTTTATAGTTAAAGTTTTTTTTTTTGAGTCCTGCATAAGAAATCTTTGCCTACCCCCAAGTTTATGAAGTTATCTCCTATGCTATCTGATATAAACTCTGTGGTTTTGTCTTTCATATTCAGGTCTAAGATCCACCTGGAAGTTGACTTTTTAATGGCGTGAGACAGAGATTCATTATTCACTATTCATATCTGAATGCCCCAGCATTAGTATTCAAAAGGCCATCCTTTCCCTATACCATAGCAGTGTCATCTCCGACATATACTCAGCATCATACCATATAAGGTGAGTCTGTTTCTGGATTCCAGTGGGTTCTCTTGGTATACGTGTTTCTCCTTGTACCAATACCATACTGTCTTTATTACCGCAGCTTGACATCTTGATATCTGGTACTTTAAGTCTTCTAAAAGCTCCCTTTAAGTATACTACTAAATTACTCAATACTCAAACGTCATTTTTCTCAACTGTATTTTTCCTAGACAAGACTACTGAGAAATTATTGAAGTGGTTTAAGTATTTTATCCCCACAAGTATCCAAAAACTACACTAAAGAGATTCTAAATGCAGAAAACTGAAGAAGGCCACAAATCATAAATATGAAGCTAGCCGGTAACTGGCTTTGAGAATCTTTCCAGGTCTGGGGGGAAAGGTATGTATCAGAACTGGTCTTCAGTATGATCATATCGCAGGCTGGGTTCCCTTGAAAGCGGACTCTGAGACAGAGATTAACATGCAAGAGGTTTATTAGAGAGTGCCCTGTGGGATCAACATCTGTGGAAATGAAGGGAAAGAGAGGAGGGGAGGGGAGGAAAGGAGATGAAAAGGAAGGAAAGGGGAGGGAAGAGAAGGAACGGAGCGGAACGGAATGGAAGTGAAGAAAGCATCAATAAGCAGAGAGAAAGAGAGAAGTTGGGCTGCAAGGTAGCCTCAAGGGAAGCCTCAGTTGACCCTACCGGGAATTCTGAAGCAGAAATGATCCTTCAGAGCTGTCAAGAGTTGGGCAAGGGAGATGGCCCTTACATCCTCTCATCAATCAAACGTTAGATGTAGGCCACCTGGAAAGGGGGCACTACCTTCCGAAAGGCAGCTGTCTTCAGCAGAAGCATTCCTGTAGGGGGGTGACAGCTGAGGCGTTCTTGTAGGCAGCACTCCCAGCAGCTGGAGGTATACGTCTTTCATTTCTATAGCGGGAACTCTATAGCACATCACAATGTCCACCACAAACCAGATATACCTAGATTAATGAGATTCATAAAATAATTCTCCTCATGTACTCCCTTTTGTCTTATCTCTTTTTTAGGATAAAGCTTTTTACATTCTCTATTATAACAAATACCATATTGGATTAATCTTATTTCTTTAATAAGAATAATAATATTTAGTAATAAGAATGATAATATTTAATAATAAGAAGAAGATGTCTGTCTTCTCTAAATCTTTGAATAGGGAAAACAATTAGTTTGTGTGTTCCCACTATCTACCACAGTGCCTGGCTGAGAGTAAGTGTTCAGTTATTACTTGATGAAAGGATAAAACTCAAATGTATAAATGTTTGAATGAACTTAACAAAAATATGCTGATTAATAAATATGTATCAGTAGGGACAGATTCTAGTGCCTATCCAGAGAATCTGTGTTCATGCCTATTGAAATCTATATTTTTATCTGTGATAAAGAGGAATATGTAGCAAGTAAATGTTCCATTTGTGAGCACCATTAAACTAAGAAGGGCAGCAACTTCTTTGGAAGACAGAGTCAGGATTCAAAAAGAATGAAAATAGACTAAAATAATGCTCTGAATCTAATGAGATGAAATTTAAGAGGAATTGGTGTGAGGGGCTGTGAGTGGATTAACAGGTTTTCAGCTGGCAATGCAGAAGTATGGGAGAAAGACTCAGGGCTTTAGATGATTACAAGATGAACTAAAGTTAACACCATTATGTGGCTACCAACAAACACCAGTATCATCTTAGACTTCATCAATAAAGATATATCATCTAGAAGCCAGGAAGCAATGGCCCTGTTCTAGGCCATACTGATTATCACCCTTGATTTCGGTTCCAAGCACTGCCACTGGAATATAAGGACCTAGACAATTTAGAATACATTTGGAAGAAAGCAAGTAAGATGGTGGAAGGACTCTTAAATATGCAAGATGATCAGTGGATAAGGGAGGTTAAAGTAAGTCTGCCAAAATTTTTAGGCACAAAAATTAGAGAGCAAAAACTGACAAATATGGACAAAAATAAATTAACATCTCTAATGAATAGAGCTGAAGAAATCTTCAACAAGCACTTGAAAATTGAATCCAGCAAGACATTAAAAACATCACTACATATGTTTTCTGCTAATAATGTAATGTAATCCAATATTAGAAAGTCTATGGATTGCATCAGAGCCCTGGTGGCGCAGTGGTGAAGAGCTTGGCTGCTAACCAAAAAGGTCGGCAGTTCCAATCCACCAGCCGCTCCTTGGAAACCCTATGGAGCAGTTCTACTCTGTCCTATAGGGTCGCTGTGAGTTGGAATCGACTTGATGGCAGTGGGTTTGGGGTTTCAGGTATGGATTGCATCATTGTGTCATAGAAAAAGTATGATTATTCAATAGAATGTTTAAAAGGCAGCTAAAGAACCGTCAAGTTCCATTTACAATTTTAAAATTTAAAAAACAAATCTCCCATTAAAGTAGAAATAGATGGGTAGGTGATGGTTTATATATTTCTCATTCTGACAGCATTATGCTTACTGATAAAGCAATATATGCTTTCCCAATAGAGTCAGGAATATGAGAACTTTGAAGATTCTCATTAACGTCGGTACTCAAGATATAAGACCAGAGAACTAAATAGGTTATAATTACAGACAAGGAATAGGCAATGTTATCATTGATTGCAAATGATATTACCTTTTAACAATAACAAAAACGACTGAAAAATAATTGAATTATTAAAATATTGGTAGGTGAGTGAGTTATATAATAAATATACAAATAAAATGCAAATGCAGCAGAAAAACCTAGTTAGAAGGTATAATAGCAAGTATACTGTCTTCAGATTTAACAGTAAAATATGAGTACTTAAGCGTAAACTAGATAAAAATGTGCAGGACCCATAGGAGAAAACTATAAAACTTGACCAAGAACCATAAAAGAACACTTAAATAAATTATTACCGTTGCCATCGAGTCGATTCTGATTCATAGTGACCCTATAGGACAGGGTAGAACTGTCCGACAGGGTTTCCAAGGAGCACCTGGTGGATTCGAACTGTTGGTTAAAAAGGCTAAATATTTCAAGAATGCCAACCCTCTCCAAAGTATTCTCTAACTGAAATGCAACATCAAGAAGGAAGGGATTTTTACTTCAAGCTTTGCAAGATGTTTATTTAGACCAAAAAGTGAGAATAAGCAAGTACCATTTTAAAAGTAGGACTGGCCTTACCAGATATCATACTGTATGCTAAAATTAGGGTAGCTTAAACACTGTAGTACTATTATAGAAACAGACAAACCAGAAAAATGTGATAAAAATTTCAAGGAAAATGCATATTTAACAATTCATTATATTAATATAAACTGAAGTAATAGAGGAAAAAAACTGGCATAGCGGCACTTATGAAAATACCTCACGGTTGGCAGACAAACTCAGAAGGCACGTGTTGTTTGCATAAAAATACGGTAGTCAAAATATTATTTCAACATGTGTTACTAGCCACATTTTAAAGGGCTTAATATAGCCACATGTAACTAGTAGCTACCATGTTAGACACTGCATCTCTAGAAGATGCATAAATTAATACAGTCTTTAAATGCACAGCTAAATTCCACCTATTGCCTTCAAGTGTATTTCAACTCATAGGAACCCTGTAGTACAGAGTAGAACGCCCCATAGGGTTTCCAAGGCTGTAAATCTTTAAGGACGTGCACTGCCTGCCACATCTTTCTCCCGCGGAGCGGCTGGTGAGTTCAAACCACTGAGTTCCGGTTAGCAGCCAAGCGCTTAACCACTGTGCCACCAGGACTCCTTGGCTAAACTGTAGGTACATTAAATCAAAAGGAAAAAAAAAAAGGCTAATGCTGTGGACATCGTGGGAAATTTTGTCTTTCACAGGAATTTTTGTTCCTCGGGGTTTTATGGCCATACAGGTATCAAGCGATATGGCCTTGGAATAATCCAGGCAGTGAAAGAACTACCATTTCTATCCTGAAGAGAGAGACACAAAGGGAGACAACAAAACACTCAGAGAGAAAGAGAGGGAGAAAAGGCCCTCCTCTCCAGCCCAGATGAGACTGAATACCAGGCCTCCTCCCTTCCCTTGAAGCAGTAGGGTCCTCCACTTCAAGTCATGCTTCCACAAGCACCACTTCATGGCACAGGACACCACTGACTTCAGTGACCAGGGCTCAAAATCCATGAACCTGAATGAACCCATTTCAACCCTCAATCCAGAGATGAAGGAGGCTTGAAATCAATGACTCCAGAGATCAGAGAAGGAGTTGAACGCAGCAGAGGCAAGGAGGTAGTAGCAAACATAGCTACCAGCGCCTTACAAACGTGAAATGTGATTAACTGTTTGTGACTGATAACTTTCTAAAAGAAAATGCAGATCTTACATACTGGGTTCCTCAGCTAGGAAATGCGCACAAAAAGTACACTGAAAAGATGGACAAAAGCATCTTGCAAATCTGCTTTTAAACTCAGTTACATTTTGAAAACTATGGATTGAATCTACAATTATACGCCTCTTTGATATCATTCTACAGTGTGGTGCGAGTCTATTTGGTAATCCTAAAATGCCTCGACTCTCAGCAAGAACCTTGTTTGAAAAGGAAAAATAATACTATAATAAGAGCCCCATGGGTTGTTAATCTGGAAGTCTGTATCGTGGCTCTGTTTCTGTTGTTAAATAGCAACATGACCCTATCAACCAATTATCCTCTGGGTTTCCTTACATGTAACATTGTCACATTGGATTATAGGATTCATTTTGGTTCTACAAACTATGATTCCACTTTCATAGAGAAAAAGTGATGAAACAAAATGTTTTAATTTCATTTTACATAGAGAGAAAAGGAATGAGAATGGTTTGATTCAAAAGGACTTTCTAGATCCTTCTAGGTCTGTCCACTGCAAGGCAACAGGATGATTTCATGGTTTCTCAAGAAATGGAATGACCTCCAATTCCCCCACTTCAATCCATCAATATCCCTTATGAGTGTAAAAATGTATGTGAGTCTCTGTGTGCTGGAGTTGTAGAGAAGGGTAGTTCTCAGACTACTCTTATGTTTATATTATATATATAGATATAAATAGTTACATATATTTATATTTATTAATATTTATATGTTATGTAAATATAAAACATCACAAAAATTCAGTTCTGCAACACTAGTAGTCTAGGAACTTCCTAACACCATTCCAAGTGGCCATACACCTTCATTTCAAGTGTCACCTTTTCAGAGACCAATTGCCAACAGGTCATGCCTTGCAGTTAAGTTATTCTCAGCTTCTTCTTTACACCTGACAAGTTTTCCAGCTAAAATGTTGCTAACTCATATTGACGGATATAATCACTGAGTAGCTTTGTTTACCACCTCTGTTGGGGACAAAAGCTGGAACACTCATTTCATTTATATTATTTTGCTCTTGCAGCTGCTCAATACCAAATACAATAAGATATACAGTTTGGTAGCTTGTTTCAATACGCAGAATTCACAGAAGCCTCTGCCCAGCACCAGCAATCAGCATGACCAACCCAACACTGCCAAAGATGCTACAAAGGCAATTAAAACAACCCCATAATTTAACTTTTATTTTTATTTAATAGTGTTTGTATACTTTTTCAAACTGAAATGTAATTAGTTTGGAGACTTATTATGCAGATTTTTGAATATGTCTCACTCATCATACAAAGATAGGCAAAAGCCACCTAAAATAGTCCACTGCAATTAGTTTTCTGATTGACAGCTAAACCCTTCCAGTTATTCAGGTTATTGGCATTTTCACATACTGTTATTCTCTGAACCATGAAATTTCAAAGGGATTGCTCTACTCTGCAACCAAATAACTGTATTAGGTGAGAAAACTTGGAGGCTACTTACTTTACTTTCAATACTCACAAATTCCTGATCAAAATACTAAAATATCGTAAGTTTAAACTGCTCAAAAGCAGTGTGATATCTGTGGGTTTTGGAATTAGGCAGCCTGGGTTTGAAACTTGGCTTCTCCACCCTGCATGATACCTGACATAGAGTAAATGCTCAATAAATATTACTTTCTTTCCCTTCTTGATTCTACCTAAGGTCAACTAACAAGGAAAAAAGACCCAGGAGTCTAATTAAAACTGGTTGGTCTGACAACAAAAGATGTAGTTGACAAATAATTCCTTAATTTGGTCATTCATTTAACAAATATTTATTGAGTATCTACTATAGGTCCCTGGAGAAGGAAATCATGCTTGGCAAAGTAGAGGGTCAGTGAAAAAGAGAAAAACCCTCAACAAGATGGATTGACACAGTGGCTGCCACAGTGGGCTCAAGCATGACAATGATTGTGAGGATGGCGCAGGGCCGGACAGTGTTTCATTCTGTTGTACACAAGGTCGCTATAAGTCAGAACCGACTTGATGGCACCTAACAACAACAACACTATATGCCAGGCTTTGCTGTAAGTGTGGAAGTACAGCAGTGAACAAAACAGACCAAAAATGGCAAAGAGACAATAAACAAAGAAAGAGGTGAAACATAGGGTTTTCAAATAGTGATAAGTCTGTGGAGACAAATAAGGTGAGGAAGGGGGATGGAGAAAGCGGGTAGACGTTGTGGTTTTAAATAATGTGGTTAGGGAGGACCTCATTGAAAAGGTGACATTCGAGTACTAGTGATCCAAACATTTTACTTACTGTGCAAAATGTTTTTGCTTTGTTTTGTTTTCAGTGAATTTAGACTGAAGCCTAATACTCGAGAAAAAGGTACAGCATGAAAACTCAGGGATTTCTCAGTGATAAAAGGAGTAATGCCCTTTTAAGGGATTGTGAAAAAGATAAATTTTTCCACCTTCATATTGTGCAGTTTGAATCAAAGACCTTGGGAGGCATTTTAAAATGATCTGGGGGGAGCTTGCATCTAGGTAGGCCCAATCTCTCCTGGAGAAGATCAAGGGCCCGACAGCTTAGAACAGCCCAGAATATGGAGACAAAGGGCCTCAGTCCGTGATGAGCTTGCAGCATAGGAAGAGATATAATATCTATATATAAATGTACATAATAAAGTCTTTTCAGTTATGGCTGGGATGATAATAGAAATGCAGTGGAAGAGACCGATTTTGATTTGGACCTTAGTGGACTGAGATTACTATGGGTGTGTAGACAGAGGGGCATTCTAACTGGAAAGAATGCCATAAATATGAGTAATAGCTAAGTAGTCCAGGTTAATTAGTGTAGTTTGTGTTTTGCAAAGTTAATGGGAGAAAGACTAGAAAGGTAGGGTATGACCTGACTGTAAAGTACCTTGAATATTAGGAGACTGAATTTGGACTTCAATTGGCAATGTGGAATTATTAAAATATTTTTAATTTGGTAAAATTAATCTGATATTTTAGAGGACTGATGAAGGGTTGAGGGAAGAAGATCAGATATATGGCTGTTTTAGTAGTCTAGATATGATTGATATATCTAATTGATCGACTTACAGGATCTGAACTATGATGGCGGCAGGGAGAAGCATTACAAATTGTCTACCTACTTACCTATCCATCTATCTATATGTTTTTGTTAGTTCAGAAGGAACGCTCACATCACCAACAAGAAGCTTGTGAAATAGACATTATTATTCTATTTTCATAGATGAAAAAGTGATATTAAAGAGGTCACATATTTTTTCCTAAGGACAATATAACTATGTAACTAATAAGTGTTGGATCCAGAGCTTGAAGCCTTATGCGTTAACTATGCTCATTCCCGTAATACACTCCTTCTCATCAAAACATCAAAAAGTCTGAGGCAGCTGATTGGATACGGGTGGGGGCTGAGGGAAAAATGAAATAATACTGAAATTTTAATGGTGATAACATTAAGGGAGAGAGTAAATTCAGAGAAGGAATCGATATGGGATGGAGAAGTGCCAAGAAAACTGAAGACATGTTTAATTTGGGATACAGTGATTTTAAAGTGGGATTGAACATCCAGGCGGAGCTTCCGCTAGGCATTTGGCAATGCAGGGCTGTTGAAGTATCTAGGCCACCTCTGTGTACAGTGAGGTGCAGAGTGAGACAGGAGGCTGTACAACTAGATATAAACTCAGAGGGAGACATTTTCAAGTAGACCACCTACAGTGCCCACGGGACACCCATATTTAGGGGAAGAGAGGAGGTAAATGAACCAGCCAGAGGGACAGTGATGAAGCAGGCAGAGATATAAGAAAACATGTACAGTACACCAAGAGAGGAATGAGAGGACTATTTTCTAAGCATCCACTAAGTGTCAGGGACTTTTCAAATGTGTTAAGATTTCAGTCCTAACAAAATTCATCAAAGAGGAAATATAACTTATTCAAGAAACACACAAGAAGGACAAAATCAGGACTCATACTTAATTCTGTGAGACTGCAAATCCCATGTTCTCTCAATTATAAGGTGGAGGAAAAAAGTCACTGATGATTAAGTGCTGCTGTCTTATCAAGGAGCAATGTCAGAAGATTTTACAATTTGGAGATTCTGAGAGAGCACAGGCAATAGGACTAAGATTTTAAGTAGATGAGCGCTGAGTAGGGGATAAAAAGGTAGAAAATGTGTTGGAGACTATCTCTGGAGAAGTTAGGCAGTGATGGCAAGCAGAACGAGGAAATGATAACAAATGCAGGCACTATCTGACCTGATACTGATCACTTCACTTACTATACTGGGTATTCCAGCCCTTTGGTAACTTAATGGCTGGATGAAACTGTTAAAGCTGGAAGGTCCTTGCCAATCATCTCCTCTGACCCCTCCTTAGGTGACAGATAAAGAACCACTTCTAGAGAAGTAAAATGACAGCTCCAGAAAGCCCAGTCCCCTACAGAATTGGGACTACAACCCAAGTCTCTTGCCTCCTGGTTGAATGTTCTTTTGGAAGGTACTGACTATATAGTATGATACTTTATCCATTTTTCTTGCTAAATATGATTTCTGGGCAATGTTTATATGCTGTTTTGTCAATCTAGCTCATAATCTGTTAACATGTTTCATTTGCCTAAAAGCCTTCTAACCTAGATCTCCACCTATCTGTAGTCCAGATAGAATCTGGAGGATTGCCTACAAGGAGAAGTAGCAGGGAGAAATGATTAAAAATGCATATACCTTTGAGAATGGATTGTACGTACTCGGGTAACTTTCAGAATTCCACAGTTCTCTTTTCTGATTCTCAATATTCATAGAAGCTACGACATTATTTAGCACAGAACTACCATTATTTTTTGTATTATCTGCCAACTGTTCTACTTACCAGTTTTTGCTGTTGTTGTTGTTCTCCTCTAGAACATGAACTTCCTTAAGACCATTTTATGTGTTTGTATTTTTTTTTTTTTTAACTAAGAGCTAGCATAGTGTAGGATACGCGGTGGACAATGAACATAACTTGTTGAAAGACTAATAAACAGATTTAAAAACTCTTTGGAACAAATTTTCCAAAGACTTTTTTTTAAGCAGTTACGATTCAATTGCCCCATGGAAAATGTTGTGTGAATTCCAATTACTTTCACATTTGGGCACCTGCTTCTTATTTGATGCTTCAAATGGCCAATTCTGAATGTAGTGAGGCAGAGTTAAGGAGGAATTCAGGTAAAATTCGAACTATATTATCTATTTCTTCAGTTTATCATTTTCCACTAATAAAAGTAAAGCTCATTATAGATAATGTGAGCAATGCAAAACTGAAACAAAGAATAAAATAAAAGTTAGTAATAAACTCGCTATCCATGGATAACCACAGCTGGTATTTTATTCCCTTTTCTTCTTTTTTAATACCCATAAATGTACATGTATTTTTACATAATATGAATTAAAATGCATAAGAGTTTCTATATATTTTTCATTCGATATTGTTTAGTAAGCATTTTTCTGTCACTAAATAGCCTTCAAAAACATTGTTTTAAAATATGAATAATATTTCATTGAATGTATACATAAGTCATTTAAACTATTTTGTTATCATTGGTTATTTAGGTTGTTATCAAGTTTTCATTGTTACAAACACTTTGGTGAATAAAATCTCAGTGCATAAGTCTTCTGCTAAAATTTATGGCTGTTTCCTTAGACCAGATTCTGAGAAGCTGAATTACTGGGTCACTGAAACTATAATTCTATTTGCTCTGTGTGTGGAAATATTTAAAAACTGAGTTTACATTTTCAAACAGCAGATACACAGATGAGGGGGTCAAACCCAATTATGTGAATGAGTTTCTACAACTGATGTGGCAAACCTAAGAATTTATCTAGCCCCTACGACATAGGATAGTATTTTGCAATTCGTTTTATTTTTGACTATCATGCAATGCTGATGGTAATAATTGACTGCTATTAGTGGTAGGAGGGGTATGTGTATGATGGTGGATTTGGACTGATTCAGCCATATTCTTCTCATACGCATATTCTAGGATGATAAGGTTAGAGAGCTAGGCTACGGCCATGAAACTGTCTCTCCACATGCTTCCTGCCGGATTCCACAACCCTCGCTATTCTAGCCTTCTTCAGAGTCATTCTTAATAATTTGTCACTGTCTACAGTGTTTGCAGTACTGAGAAGTTGATGTTACCATAAGGAATAGCATATGCTGCATACAAACAGGTCAATAACCAACTTGTTTTGATGTATGTCAGAAGCCTATTTTATCCAGGGACACAGTTTATCTGACTTCAAAAATCCATTTGCAGGGGAATCCTACAGGCTAAATCACAACATCATTCCAGTTAGAGAAAATAGCTTTAGCTACAATCTGTCTTATTGCATTCAAAACGCATACATGTTTGCAATCAACTTCTCCCAAAGATTACACGTATTTCTACTCTGAGGAAAAGAAATGTAAGATGCTCTTGTGCGTAATTGTTAGATTTAGAATTTAACTTGCAATTATAAAGAAGCAACAGAATTTCAGGTTTGAAAATGTCAATATTAAAAAAGGTTTAATTTTGTTTTAAAATTGCACTTAATGATTTCTTCTAGTCATAAAAATAATGTTTACTGCCGAAAATTTATAAAAGTATCAATAAGGAAATTTAAATTACCTTTAATCCTATAACTTAGTGACAATAACTGTTAATTATTTTATTTCAGCCATTTTTTCTTGGCTATTGTGTGTATGTGTGTGTATAAATATACATATATATACGTGTGTGTGTATAATATATATTTATATGGGGTTATATTGAATATACTCTTTTAAAAACTGTTATTGTGCTTACTAATACATCATGAACATTTTACACGTTAATATGTTATATATATTCCCTTAATTATCCCTAATCATGTTTTCTATTGGCTACATAATTATTACATCAAAAGAATTATAAAACTTATTTAACCAATCTATTTTTGGAATGAAGTTGTTCTTATTTTCTACAAGTATAAATATTATTGCAGTAAGCATTTTATGTATCTGTTTCCTTAAAACAAATTTCTAGAAAAATAATTGTAAGGTTAAAAGACATAATCTGTTTAAAGGATTTATATACAGTCAAGCACTGCATAACATCCGTTCAGTCAACGTCTGACTGCATATACGTCTGTGGTCCTATAAGGTTATAATAGAGTTCAGAAATCCTGATCAGAGAATAGGATGTAGTGGATGTAACCAGATGTAGCAAATGCAAAAGCTTCCCACACGCAACATGTGCATCTCATGTCTCTTGTATATAAAGCGATTGCACTGCCAGGCATATAATGGCACAGTACATCTATAACCTATAACACATATGTCTTGATAGTCATAATAAATGCCTTCATTACTGGCTTATGTATGTACTGTACTTTCTATCATTATGTTAATGTTAACTTTCCCTACTTACAAATAAAAAGTTTTAGCATATAACAGTGCATGCTTCGACTCATAAGCAGCAGCATCTAGTATATCGTGCATATCTTGAGTGCTGTAGCGTTATCTGTTTAATTTTCTTTCAAAAATATTACCGTGAAGTGCATCATGGCTCCCAAATGCAGCAAAACCAGTGCTAGTGATAGCAGCAGCAAGAGGCAAAGGAGAAGTATCGATTTGGAAGTGAAACAAAAGCTATCCCGCATAGCTTTGCTAAGTATATGATATAGTGCTTACACAACGTCCAAATCACATGATGTCCTATTTCACAGAACGCATTGTGGTCATTAAGCGACACATGACTGTGTGTGTGTGTGTGTGTATATACACACACACACACAGACACACACTCACGTTGTCACTCAAACTATGTGTAGTAGTCTGCTGTAGCAAATGGTGTTGTTACCCCACCCATAACCTCTGGCCTACAGCACAGAGAGTTCTCATGTCCACCTTCTTGCATGTGTCTGCCCAGGGCTTTCTCCTAGACTCAGGATCCCGATCAGTCCACTGGTGGGGCGGGCAAGAAGTGTGTAGAGGGTAATGTACCAGGAATTATTTGCAACCATTTAGGGCAGGGATTTGTATATAAATGTCCTAGATTCCTTACACCTCTGTGGGATAACTCTGAGGTGTATTCCACACAGTTTCTCAGCAGGTCCCCAGCATGACTGAGCCCCAGTTGCCCCGGGAAAACTATTCATTGACTTTCCTTATATTGGCTTTATTCGCTTTCCTGTCTTACTTTCTAATTCCCTCATAGTGAGTTCTTCCTGGGATCACCTCCCAAATTACTACTTGTATCCAAATCCCTGTCTCACAATCTCCTTTTGAGAAAACCCAAACTAGAATAATCTCCCATTTTCTCTTCTAGTTTTAGGGTTATTTTGAGACTGAAGAAAGATTAAGACGGCATGATAACGCCTCTAAAATAGATAAAGACTTAACTGTAAAGTTCTAGAGAACTATGTGGTGGTAAAGAATGGAGAAGTATTTAAGATGATACATAGGATAATTAAATAATAATTTTAAATAACCTGAATGTGATTGAAAATTGCCCTATATTAATACAAAAATTGAATTCAGATATTTATAGCACACTTTTCTATTGACTGAAAAATGCAAAAATCTAACAACTTAATTATCTAGACACTGTGATGAAAGGTCTCAGGACCCTTTCCTTGCCTGGGAGAGGGATTAAGAGTATCCGATTCAATGAGGAAGTATCATGCTTATGTTCAGCAAACCTACTTCTTTATCTTCTGAGTAATTCCTAGGTGACTAATATACTGTGAATTGAAAGGGAGAAGAGTCATAGGGAAGGAAGAGAGTGGAGAAGAATTGAAGATGCCTCTTGATCAGGTAGATTTATATGATAACCTGGGTAGAATCTAGCTGTACTATTTGTTGTTTGGGCGGAAAGAACACATACACAGAGCATCCAATTCTTATCATCACCACTGTTCAAAAGATGGAAACTTCTATATCTGCCCTGTCTGATGCAGTAGCCACTTGGCTATATGTGACTATTGAGCACTTGAAATGTGGATTTTGTGACTAGTGCAACTGAGGAACTGAAATTTTAATTTTAATTTAATAGCCGCATTTGACTAGTAGTTACCCCACTGGACAGTACAAATCTAGGCTCTACACAGATTACCATTATACTACAGGTACATTCCACAGGTTAAATCTGGATTGTGGACTTAATTACACTCAACTACTAGAAAGGAAAAAAAAAAGGTGTCTTTTACAAGTCCTGGTCTACAATGGACTACTTTATATTCTTAATATTATATGAGGAGAATAAAAGGAGCAAAAGTGGGGAGTCAACCAAAGAAAGACACTACTAATAATATCAAGCATTTACATGGAGGTAATTATAAGTCAAGAAGCCCTGGCAGCACAGTGGTTAAAGCGCTCGGCTGCTAACCATAAGGTCAGCGGTTCGAACCCACCAGCTGTTCTGTGGGAGAAAGATGAGGCAGTCTGCTTCTGTAAAGATTTTCAGCCTTGGAAACCCTGTGGGGCAATTCTAATCTGTCCTATAGGGTCACTACGAGTTGGGATTGACTTGACAGCAGGGGGTTTGGTTTTATTTAACTATGAGTCAGCCACTCTTCTAAGCACTTGATGTATTTCACCTTGTTTAAACCTCACCACAACCTTATGAAGTATATAGCATTATCATCTCCATTTTACACTGAGGAACCTTAGGTACCAAGAGGTTAAGTGATTTGCCTACACCACTAGGAAATGGCAGAGCTGTGAATTAAACCAGAGTCTGCGCTCTCAATCACTATATCACACTGGTTCTTAGGATCTAAGAGTTTTTAGAGAGGGCTATTTCCAGTTACCCAACATATACCAAAAAAGGAATGTTAAGTCATATGTCTTGTCACAAGAAAAGGAAATCTTCATGCATCTTTTCTGGTTAAAAAAAAAATCTGGAAAACATTGGGGGCTTTGTTTCCTAAATAGACCAGTTCTGCCTAAAAATATTCTCCAGCATCAAACGTGAAAGAAGGCTTTCTTTCGGATCCCAAGTGATGTGTTCCTGGATGAATGATATCTATTTTTATTACTCTGGCTGGAAAAAAAGATAACTTAGACACAAAGTTCTCTCTCTGATCTCTGCTCTGTTCCTCTATCACACATTTGTTGTTTCTTTGAACTTTCATTGCATGAGTGCAGAATTAGCAATGGAAATCCGCAAAAAGATTCACAGAAAGGAAAATGTTACATTTCTTGGTGAAGGTGAGAGGATGGCAAGGTAGAAAGAAAACAATATTCCAATTCAAAAGAAAAATACAATGTCAAAGATAGAACAGTAGTTGAGCAGAACTGAAATACATTTGTAAAATCTGGACATTTTCCTGTTGAGGAAATTATAGATTTTAATGTTTGAGTCCTGGCAATATTTGGCTAAACCAGCTCAAGAGGGAGGAAAATCCTTTCACTCAACAAAAATGTACTTCTGCCCCTAAAAAGATAAAATAGTTAGGAATAAATCTAACCAGGGATGTAAAATACTTATACAAAGAAAACTACAAAACACTATTGCAAGAAACCAAAAGAGACCTACATAAATGGAAAAACATACCATGCTTTTGAAAAGGAAGGCTTGAACATTGTAAAAATGCCAATACTATCCAAAGCAATATGTAGTTGTAATGCAATTTTGATCCAAATCCCAACAGCATTCTTCAACAAGATGGAAAAAGTAATCACTAACTTTATATGGAAGGGAAAGAGGCCCCAAATAAGTAAAGCTTTATTAAAAAAGAAGAACAAAGTAGGAGGCCTCATACTACCTGATCTCAGAACCTACTATACAGCCACGGTAGTCAAAAAAGCCTGGTACTGGTACAACAGACACATAGACCAATGGAACATAACTGACAACCTATACATAAATACATCCACCTATGGACAGCTGATCTTCAACAAAGGACCAAAGTTATTGAATGTGAAAGATACAGTCTCTTCAACAAACAGTGCTGGCAAAATTGGATATGTCTGTAGAAAAATGAAACAGGATCCATACCTCACACCATACACAAAAGTTGACTCAAAATGGATCAAAGACCTAAATATGAAACCTAAAACTATAAAGATTGTGGAGGAAAAATTAGGGATAATGCTAGGGGCCCTAAATATGGCATAAATAGAATACCAAACATAACTAAAAATACACACACAGAAGAAGGTGAACTAGATAAATGGTACCTCCTAAAAATTAAACACTTATGCTCAACAAGACTCTCCAAAGGAGTAAAAAGAGAACCTACAGACTGGGAAAAAAATTGTTGGCTATGACATATCTGACAAGGGTCTAATCTCTAAAATTCATAGAAAACTTCAGCACCTCAACAACAACAACAACAAAAGACAAATAATCCAATTAAAAAACTGGCAAAGAATATGAACAGACACTTCACCAAAGAAGACATTCAGGCTGCTAACAAACATACGAAGAAATGCTCACAATCATTAGCAATTAGAGAAATGCAAATCAAAACTACAATGAGATACCATCTTACTCCAACATTACTGGCACTAATCAAGAAACGGAAAATAAGAAATGTTGATGAGGTTTTGGGGAGATTGGAACTCTTATACACTGCTAGTGGGACTATAAAATGGTACAACCACTATGGAAAGTGGTATGGTGCTTCCTCAAAAAGCTAGAAATAGAAATACCCTATGATTCAGCAATCCCACTTGTTGGTATATACCCTAAAGAAATAAGAGCCATGACACAAATACACATATGCACACCCATGTTCATTGCAGCATTATTTACAATAGCAAAAAAGTGAAAGCAACCTAAGCGCTCATCAACAGATGAATGGATTAACAAACTGTGGTACATACACATAATGGAATACTGCACAATGATAAAGAATAACGACGAATCTGTGAAACATTGCACAAAATGGATGAATCTGGAGGACATTATGCTAAGTGAAATAAGTCAATTACAAAAGGACAACTATTGTATGAAACTGCTATTATAAAGTAACAACAAAAAGTTTACACACAGGAAAGAAAAAAAAAACTCTTTGATGGTTACCAGGGATGGGAGGGGGAGAGAGGGAAAATTACCAAAGAGGTAGTAGACACATGTTAATATTGGTGAAGGGAAAGGCAATACACAGTATAGGAGAAGTCAGCACAACATGACCAAGGCAAGAGCGGACACTGAGAGGAACACAGGAATAGAAGACAACCATGGTAATTACTATAGCATAGACCATCCTGCAAAAATATATTAACAAACAATAATCTATGAATGGATAGATAGACAGACAGACAGATATGCCAAGAGGTGAGGGAGGGGGAAAGGGAGCACACCCACCAGCAGATACCGGTTCGGTGGAAATTTCTAAATACATGACTGTAGGTGCTCCTCATATATTAATATAGACAATAGAGCACACAAGTAGCACAGTCAAGGAAACCTCTTAGACATAACTAAACACCTCACGGTATGAAGTTCCCTGGCTTGAAGGCAGAGGACCATAGACTCAGGGGACATATATGTCAATTGGTACAATATAGTTCTTAAAGACAACGTTCCACTTTGGTAAGCAGCATCTGGGATCTTAAAAGCTTGTGAGCGTGGCCATCTAAGATACAACTATCAGTCTCTTCTAGACCAGAGCAAAAGAGAGTGAAAAAAACTAAAAACACAAGGGAGCAACTAGTCCAAAGGACTAATGAACAACATGAACCACAGCCTACGTGACCCCAAGACCAGCAGAACTAGATGGTGCCCGGCTACCACTACCAACTGTTCTAACTGGGATTACAACAGAAGGTCCCAGACAGCGTGGGAGAAAAATATAGAACAAAATTCAAATTCACAAAAAAGACCAGACTTACTGGTCTGACAGAGACTGGTGAAACCCCGAGACCATGGTCCCCGGACGTCCTTCTAACTCAGAACTGAAGCCTTTCCCAAAGTTCACATTTTACCAGGTCTATAAAACAAGAACACACGTGAGGAGCGTGCTTCTTAGATCAATCAAGTACAGGAGACCAAATGGGCAACACCTGCCCCAAAACAGAGACAGCGGCGGAAAGGGACAGGAAAACTGGATGAATGGAACCGGGGAACCTGGGGTAGAAAGGGAAAGGGGGAGAGCGCTGACACAATGCAGGGATGGCAACCAATGTTATGAAAAAGTTTGTGTATAAATTTTTGAATGAGAAACTAATTTGCTCTGTAAACTTTCATCTAAAGCATAAGAAAAAAGAGAAAAAGAAAAACGGACTTCTTGGATGTAGATACTCTGGTAATCCCACTGATAAGCTGTATTTTCAAGCTGCAGGTAGGGGTATGCAGGGATGAAGCACTGAATGGTTCCATTTCAAAATCTTAATTTTTTTTTAGAATTGTTCACATTTTTGAGAAAAACTGAAAACATGCACAACACTTTTTAAGCAGTCAATGAGTATGACATTGGAAGGAGAAAATGGACCTCATGCCTAGATTTTCATCTCCAGACCAAGCTATCCAAGAATAATGATGGCACCTTCTCTTTGGAAGGTAACATTAGGTTTGCTTTCAAGGTCGAGCAACTGTTGGTCATGGAAAGAAAAATCATAGGACTGTTGAGACCCTAGGTTTTCTCTGGAGTTTCAGTGTTTGAGAATACTTACCAACTTGTACCAATTTCTTGACTGAAAAAAAATATATATATATGGTAAACCAATCTCTAGTTTTTAGATGAGGAAAAATGCTTGCCAAGCAGACAGTGTAAGGAGAGGAGAGGAAATAGCAAAATGGTACGGCTGGAGTTTAGAGTTTGAGGGAGGATATGGCTACAGTTGATACTGGAGTCGTAGGCTGAGGCCATATCATGGACATCTTTGTGGTCCACATTAAAAGGTTTTAACCTTTACCCTGAAGATTGAGGAATCACTTCCAAGGGTATAAATAAGATTCAATTAACTCAGATTTGCAGTTTAGAATATAATTCTGGCAAAATTGTGGAGAGTAAAATTTGAGGGCTTGTAGATATGATTCAGGGAAATGGATTAAGCAAAGTTCTGCAACTGAGATTTGTCCAAATAGAGTGTTGTGCTATTCAACCACTAGAATCGAAAACCACTGTCTTAAATTAATAGTTTGGGTCCAGATAATACACTTGAGCATAATTTCTAAATAATCTTTACTATCAAACTTGTTTTTGACATGCAAGAATCAGTTCTTCTAAGTCAATTCTACATATAGAATTTTGATTTAATAAATTGATACATTAGGTAACAGATTCCTTTAGAAAAATCTAAAGCTTCAAATATAAGAAATATTTTAGACTAGATTATGTGTGTTGGCAGCACCTACTGTGAAAGCAAAAATACTTCCCAAGTATATAAGACTCAGAGAAAGCCCAGGTCTTGAAAAGATCTGCCATTTTCTCTCAGCCTCTTCATTTAGGGTTACATAAGGAATTTCTGTATAAAGTTGCCTGATGCCATGAACAGGAATTAAGAAGGTGACTTACAGGGGCTAAAAGATAATAAACTCTGTCTTAAGTGAAGGGAATAGTAAAAAGGTCTTAAGAACAGTGTATGGTTGATCAAAATAGATTCTAAAAAACAATGACAGCAACAACAACAAAAAACTCTTACAATATCACAATATTCAGAAACAAGTTAATATATATTAATATGTATGTCAGTGAGAAAGTAGGACAAGTGAGAATGGCTAGTCACAGGAGGTGGTCTGTGGTGGGAAGATTTTGCGCAGAGTGAACAATAAATTGGAAAGGAAGACTTTTAAAAAATATATTATTCAGCTTACAGGCTGCTTTATTTTTATCAAATTCAGGGCAGGCCATAACCCTCCCCACCTACTACAGCCCATATGAGAACATTAAAAGCATTGAAAGACAAAGAACAAGAACCAGATGGAAAATACAGAGAAGGAACAGCCCTTCCTGGAGCAATAAACAATAGGTGTTCTGTCAAGGACACAATGGAAGTTCCAGCAGTGGATGACGGATCTGTGAATTAGGAAATTCAGAGCAGCAGTAGTTAGAACTATAGAAAATCAGTTGAAGAATGTGTATTAAAGAGTACTCTCCGAGCATATTTGGATTTGGACATTGAGAAATCTTTGCAGTTAGTACAAAAACCTGATAAAAAGAAAGTGACCGTCTGATGCAGACCAGTGCAGATACCAGGACAGCAAAGGGAAGAGAATCTGTATAGGACTAGATCTGAGACATTTCCCTTCAACCACTTCTTTAAGGGTTTCACCAAAAGCTTAGTGAAAATGATTTAAAGGTAACATCAGAATCAAAAAGTATGCTATCTGTAGTTTATGTTTTAATATAATTCTATGGATATATTCATTATATACACATGCATGTGTGTACACACACACAAACATTACTTTATTTAAGTCAACTGTTTCATGGACCGTCTTATTCCATAGTATGGACGTTATCATTTTTAAGTAATCCTCTCTGTTGTCTTTCTATGGTTCTATGTTAAAAGGATATGGGCAGAGGCTGCTAAAGGTAGATTTTCAAAATAAATAGCTTCATTGATCACTGCATTCAAAATTCTGTTGGCCAGATTATTGGCACAAATCAAAAAAAAACAGAAAATAACAAATGTTGGAGAGGTTGCAGGGAGATTGGAACTCTTATGCACTGCTGGTGGGAATGCAAAATGATACAATCGTTTTGGAAAAGAACATGGTGCTTCCTTAGAAAGCTAGAAATAGAAATACCATATGATCCAGCAATCCCACTCCTAGGAGTATATCCTAGAGAAAAAAGAGTTGTCACACAGATAGACATATGCACACCCATGTTCACTGCAGCATTGTTCACAATAGCAAAAAGATGGAAACAACCTAGATACCATCAATGGATGAATGGATAAACAAACTATGGTACATATACACAATGGAGTGTTACACAATGATAAAGAACAATGATGAATCTGTGAAGCATCTCACAACATGAATGAATCTGTAGGGCATATGCTGAGTGACATAAGTCAATTACAAAAGGACAAATACTGTATGAGAGCACTACTATAAAAATTCATGAAAAGGTTTACACACAAAAAGAAACAATCCTTCATGGTTACCAGGCAGGGGAGGGGTGGGGATGGAAAAACTCTAAATAGACAATAGATAAGTGGTAACTTTGGTGAAGGGTAAGACAGTACACAATACTGGGGAAACCAGCACAACTTGTACAAGGAAAGGTCAAGGAAGCTCCACAGACATATCCAAACTCCCTGAGGGACCCAATTATTGGGCAGAGGGCTGGGTGGAGGGCTGTGATCATGGACTCGGGGAACATCTAGCTCAATTGGAATACCATAGTTGATGAGGAAAATGTTCTACATTCTACTTTGGTGAGTAGTGTCTGGGGTCTTAAAAGCCGGTGAGCGGCCATCTAAGATACACCCCTTTGGGAGCAAGGGAGAATGAAGAAAACTAAAGGTACAAGAGAAAGATTAGTCCAAAGGACTAATGGACCACAACTACCACGGCCTCCACCAGACTCAGTCCAGTACAACTAGGTGGTGTCCAGCTACCATCAATGACTGCTCTGACAGGCATCACAACAAAGGGTCCCAGATAGAGCTGGAGAAAAATGCAGAACAAAATTCTAACTCACAAAAAAAGATCAGACTTACTGGCCTGACAGAGACTGGAGAAACCCTGAGAGTATGGCCCCC
>NW_004444036.1:7156497-7165704 GCF_000243295.1 Trichechus manatus latirostris
ACAAAATTCTAACTCACAAAAAAAGATCAGACTTACTGGCCTGACAGAGACTGGAGAAACCCTGAGAGTATGGCCCCCAGACACCCTTTTAGCTCTGTAATGAAGTCACTCCTGAGGTTTACCCTTCATCTAAAGATTAGACAGGCCTATAAAACAAAATGAGACTAAAGGGGCACACCAGCCCAGGGGCAAGGACTAGAAGGCAGGAGGGGATAGGAAAGCTAGTAATAAGGAACCCAAATTCGAGAAGGGAGAGTACTGACATGTCATGGGGTTGTTAACCAATGCCATAAAACAATGTATGTACTAACTGTTTAATGAGAAGCTAGTTTGTTCTGTAAACCTTCATCTAAAGTTCAATAAAAAAAAAATTCCGTTGGCCAGGGAGGACATAGGAGTTAAGCAGCAAACATTTTGTTCAACTGTTTCCCAAGTGCCTGGAAAAGTGCCTGGAACATGGTAGGTTCTCAAGATAGGTTTTGAATGGATGAATAAATCTGTTAATGAATGGTACTTTAACAAAGCTTATTTTTGGCTCAGTGTGCCAGGCAAGTTATTTATGCATGAAACAATTCGACCAGCCCCTGCAGAGAGTCACACTGAATAATTTATTCTCATTTAAATAAAAATTCATTATTTTATATCTTCTTAAAATAAGGGACATGTTGGCATTTAAGTCCTAGAAGTCATGAACTTGATCACAATGTCTGATGTGAACTTACGCCATAATGCTCTTTGACCTGGAAAGCAGATTTTCTTCTGCTTATTATGAGTCATCAGAAGGGTTAAGCCCCTTGAAATCTCCTTCAGCATGAATACTTCATCAGGGATGCAGGATCTTGTAGTGGCATATAACGAGAGTATGAAATGGCTTCCAAAGCAAATAATGATACCTTAAATTGCACAAATAAAAAGAGTGTGTTAAAAATTAGGGAGGCATGCTCCTACTCTACTCTGTATCAATACTGTCTCCACATCTGGATAACTCACTTTAAATAGGAAGATGACAAACTGGGATCTGTGGAGAAAATATGGCTAGAAGGTCGAGTAGACTTTTAATCTTTTCATATATGGAAAACTTAGAGGAATTCATGACTGAACTTTTCTCCCCTTAAAAAAATTTCCTTATCAGTTTTCCAAATTTTAGTAAATGACACCCTTATTCACCCAAAAGTCAAATACCTAAGAATCAAACAGGATCTCATCACCTCTGAATTAAATATAAATATTAATACCAATTTTAACACTAATGCTAAAGCAATTATTGTTAATAGTAGCTAACATATTGAATATTTATGCTCTGTCAGGCTCTGTGCCAGGAGCTTAAATGTATTCTATTACTTAATCTTCACAACAATTCTATGAACTTATTATATTATTACTTTCCATCTTTCAGATGATAAATTTGAGACTTGTAGATATTAATATAGTTGCACATAGTTATAAAAGGTGGATCCAGGGTTCAAACGCAAGTTTGTCAGCTTTTACAACCTGAACTCAAGTCCTATCATGTCAATTTCCAAAAATATCTAAGCTCTGCCCACTTATGTCTTTCTCTATTGCTATAATCTCCTCAAAACCAGTATCATCTCTTACCTAGTCTACTCCAGTAGTCTCTTAACTGATGTTAAGTATTTACATACATTATGTCAATGAATCTTATCTATAGGTCTACGAAATGAGTATTATATCATCCAAAGGTAAGGAAATGAGGCCAGAAAGGTTAAGTAAGATGCCCAGAGTAACATAGCTAGTAAATAGAAGCAGGATCAAATCTGCCATACAATACTCAATGACTTAAATTCACTCTGGAGAGGGTCAACTGGATAAGCAGAGTGGAATGAAATTAAATCACAGACTCCTCCCTCCTCCAACATTTAAAAAAATAATTATAATAATAGTAAACATTAGCAAAATAATTAGTTCTGTCTAAAGAAAGAAAGGAGCATGACTTAAAGCACTGAACTTCAAAAACTGATACCAATGAAAAAAGAAGAATCTATTGGAGCAGTACTAAAAGCTTTCTGATCATAGACCTAGCCCTGAGCCAGACTAATAAGTTGATAAAGTCATAGGAACTCTCACAAATATCCATGTGTTGGAGAGAAGCAAACTTAGTGGTTGTTATCTTCTTCCTCTTCTGACAGGGATGAGTGATGAAATGCAGAAAGTGTAGACAAGAATTAAAAACTCTAAGTGAAGTAAAGCTTACAGGAGCTACACAATTAGGGAGATGATTTGAAGACAGACTGTATCCCTCCATGGAAACAGGACACAAATCCAACTGGAGAAAATTAACTCTCACTTAAGAAGTTTAGGGAACTCTCAGGAGAGAGAGAGAGGCAGAGACAGAGAGAAAAGATCACATGTTCTAACAAAGATTATACAGAGCCTCCCTGAATTTTCTTGCCCTGCCAGACAACAAAAACCCTCAATATGTTTTCCTCAAACTTATGCTCAGATGTTGTGAAAACAGTGAGGAATAATCAGAGAAAGAGAAAACAGAATTTTGTACCATATGCCTAATTATGGGCAAGATGGAAAAAAAAAGAACCCAAATATGCAAACATATTGTAACAATAACCAGAATATGGAAGAAAGAAGAAAATAAAACATAAAGATAGATGAAATATCCAATATGAAATGTAACACAATAAACAGAAAGAAAATCCCCACAACTATTTTACATTATAGAATGACTTATTAAGAACTTGAATTCATAAAAGAACACAAAATCAAGATCATTAGAAGAAAATATAATTATATGAAAATAGAGATGACACGTCTAATGAACTGAATTAAAAACCAAAGAACATCATTTTATAATTAATATAGAAATGTGGAAATAGCAAAATATTAGCTAAACATGCTGAAAGTTGAATTACTAACATAAAGGAATAATTTAAGATAATTACAGTGAGAGTTATGGATAAAACACTAATAACCCAATTATGGAGAAAAATTAAAATATAGAGATTACACAGACGTTTTAAAAATGAATGGGAGTCCAGAAATAAAACCATACATATATGGGTCAGCTGATTTTTGATAAAGGTGCTAAATTTATCCAATAGGGAAGGAAGAGTCTCTTCAATAAATGGTACTGGAGGCAGCCAACAAACACATGAAAAGATGCTCACAGTCAGTAGCCATCAGAGAGATACAAATCAAAACTACAACGAGATATCATCTCACTCCTGCAAAAATGGCACTGATCAATAAAAAGAAAACAACAAATGCTGGTGAGGTTGTAGGGAGATTGGAACCTTAATCCACTGCTCGTGGGAAAGTACAATGGTATAACCACTATGGAAAATGGTAGGGCACTTCCTCAAAAAGCTAGAAATATAAATACTCTATGATCCAGCAATCCCACTCTTACGAATATATCCTAGAGAAATAAGAGTCGTCACTCGAATAGACATATGCACAC
Organism: Trichechus manatus latirostris; assembly: GCF_000243295.1. Taxonomy (NCBI): domain Eukaryota; kingdom Metazoa; phylum Chordata; class Mammalia; order Sirenia; family Trichechidae; genus Trichechus; species Trichechus manatus. The sequence goes on from NW_004444036.1 coordinate 7,159,931, forward strand.
CTATGTTCATGGCAGCATTGTTCACAATAGTAAAACGCTGGAAACAACCCAGATGCCCATCAACAGATGAATGGATAAACAAACTATGGTACATACACAATGGAGTATTATGCAAGAAGAAAGAACAATGATGAATCTGTGAAGCATCTCATAACATGGATGAAACTGGAGGACATTATGCTGAGTGAAATAAGTTAATCACAAAAGGACAAATATTGTATAATCCTACTTTTATAAAAAGACAAAAACAGGTATAATATAGAAATCAATGTTCTTTGGTGGTTACTGAGAATGAGAGGGGATGGGAGGGGGAATCACTCTCTAGACAGTAGACACTAGTTTTTGTGATGGGAAAGGCAACATCTAATGTTAGTGAAGTGAGCACAACTTAACCAAGGTAAAGGATGACATTAAGGAATACCCAAGAATAAGGGACATTATTGGTAAATACTGTAACATAAACAATTTGGCAACAATAGCAGTAACAGCTAAAAAAATACATTAGCGGTTACATAGATATGCATGCATATATGTGTATAGAAAGGTATATGTGTGTATACACCTGAGCATATATAGGTGTATCTGTAGGCATATCTATATACTTGTTTGTGAGTGCTGCAATATATTCATACATATAATAAAGCACACAGGAAGCACAGTCACAGATACCTCCCAGACATAACCAAACACCTCACAGGATTGGTTTACTGGGCTTGATGGCTTAGAACCATAGTCTCTCGGGACAGCTCGGTCAATTGCCACAACATAGTCTACAAAGTTTTATGTTCTACATCCTAGTTTGGTAAGTAGCGTCTGGGGTCTTAAAAGCTTGTGAGCAGCCATCTAAGATACAACTATTGATCTCTACCTGTCTGGAGCAAAAGAGAAAGAAGGAAACCAAAGACTCAAAGAAGAAAACAGTCTACAGGACCATCCGCCTATAGGAAACACGGCCTCACCTATCCAGAGACCAGAAGAACCAGATGGTGCCCAGCTACCACTACTGACTGTTCTGACTGGGGCCATGACAGATGGTCCTGGATATAATGGGAGAAAATTGTAGAACAAAACTTAAAATCTTTTTTTAAAAAAAGGCCAGACTTACTGAACCATCAGAGACCTGGGAAACTCCCGTGACTATCGCCCTGAGATGTCCTTTAAACTTTGAAATGAAACTATGCTTAGAAGTCATCTTTCAACTAAATAACAGATAGGCTCATAAAATAAACAATATCACTCGTAAGTACTCTGCTCCTTTTATATTTAAAAAAAATCATCTATTTGAGACCAAACAGTCAATGTTTACCCTAAAGCAAAGATGAGCGGGGCGGGGGAGGGGGGCAGAGAAGCAAGAATAATGGAAATGGAACAACCAGAATGGAAATAATAATAATATTGATGCAATGTGGAAAATGTAACCAATGTCACTGAACAATATATGTAGAAGTTGTTAAATTGGAACCTAATTTGCTGTGTAAACTTTGACCAAAAACTCAATAAAATAATTTAATAAAATAAATGGTGCTGGGAAAATTGGGTATCTACATGCAGAAGAATAAACCAGGATTCAACCCTTACATCATGCACAAAAGCAATTCAAAATAGATCAAGGACCTTAATTTGAAAACTAAAACCATAAAATTCATACAAGAAAATGTAGGGACAAAGCTGTGGGACCTGAGTTTCTGGCACAGTGGTTAAGAGTTTGGCTGCTAACCAAAAGGTCAGCAGTTAGAATCTACTAGCTGCTCCTTGGAAATCCTATGGGGCAGTTCTACTCTGTCCTATAGGGTTGCTATGAGTCGGAATAAACTCGCTGGCAATGGGCTTGGGTTTTTTTTTTGGGGGGGGGTGTTTATCAGATATTACAACAAAGTCACAAGCAACAAAATTAAAAAAATAGACAAATGTGACCTCATAAAAACTAAATACTTCTGTTCATCAAAAGACTGTATCGAACAGTGAATAGGCAGCCTACAGAGTGGGAGAAAATTTTTGGGAACCGTATATCCGATAAAGGTCTAATATCCAAAATGTATAAAACACTTCTACAACTTAACAACAAAAACAATCCAGTAAAAAAAATGGGTGAAGGACATGAGCAGACATTTCACCAAAGAAGATATTAAAATGGCCAATAAGTACATGAAAAAATGCTCAAAGTCACTAGTCATTAGGGAAACACAAATCAAAACCACAATGAGATACCATCTCACCCCCATAAGAATAGCAATGATTAAAAAAAAAAAAACAGAAAACGCTAGGTGTTGGTGAGGCTGTGGAAAAACAGAAACCCTCATCCATTGCTAGTAGGAATGCAAAATACTGCAGCTACTGTGGAAAACAATTTGGCAGTTCCTAAAAAAGTTGGATATAAAACTACCATATAACCCAGCAGTCCCAGTCCTAGATATATACCCAAAGACCTGAAAGCAGTGGCACAGATATTTATACACCAAAGTTCATTCCAGCACTATTCACAATAGCCAAAATGTGGAAAGAACCAAAATGTCCAGCAACGGATGAATGGATAAGCAAAATGTGGTATATACATATAATGGAATACTACTTAGCCACAAAGAGGAATGAAGTCCTGATGCATGCCACAACATGGATGAACATCACGCTGAGAGAAATAAGTCATACACAAAAGGACAAATACTGCATGATATCACTTATATGAAAGAAGGAAATACATAAATATCAAAAGTAATTAGTAATTGCTTACCAGCGTCAGAAGGAAGGGGGAAAGAGAGGGTTTTTGCTTGGATGCATTCTAGGTATGTTAAAGGTGGTAGGATAGTTTGGAAAAAGAGAATGAAATGGTTACACAACTTTAAGAATGTAATCAATGTCACTGAAGTAACATGCAGAAATTAATGAAATGTATGTGTTGTGTGTATATTACAATAAAAATGAATGAGATAAACAAAATGTGGTATATACTTACAATGGAATATTATTCAGCCATAAAGAGAAATGAAGTTTTGATACATGCTATGACATGGATGAACCTTGAAAACATTATGCTAAATAAGTCAGACACAAAAGACAGATGTATGATCCTATTTATATGACATATCTAGAACAACCAAGTACATAGAGACAAAAGTTTATTAATGGTTACCAGGGGCTCGGGGCTGGGAAGGATGGGAAGTTATTGCTGAAGGGGTACTGAGTTTCTGTTTGGGGTAACGAAAAATTTTTTTGAAATAGATAGTACTGATGGTTGCACAACATGGTTAATGTAATTAATGTCACTGAACTCTACACCTGAAAATGGTAATTTTTGTTTTATATATATTTTACCAAAATAATTTTTAAACGAATGGGCTAAAACTCAACAAATGGAGGAGACACGATTATTTATTAATACAAGAAAAATTCTTTTAATTGTGGAAACAATTGAATCTGCAGACTGAAGGAGCAAGCAATGTTCCAGGAGAATATCAAATGATTATACCCTGGTAAAATTAATGAACTGCAACTACAAGTAAAGAAACCTGCAAGGATCATGCAGAAGCAAGTCACCTATGAGGAGGAAAACAGCTGTTCTCAGACATCTCCACAACAACCCTTTAAGCCAGAAGACAATGGAGCAAAGGCACCACATAGTTAGGTATATAAATAAGAAATTATGTCTCAGGAACATTGTAATCAGTCAAGAAGTTTCACGAATATAAAGTTAACAAGCAGAAATTCTCAAATAGGAAAGATCTAGAGAAGACAGTACTATAAGTCCTTCTTGAAAGAACAAATCGACAACAAAATCCAGACAATTAAGAGATGAATCAGAACAAAGAATTCAGTAATGATCATGGCAAAAGTCCAGGGAATGAGTAATAAATTCATGTAAGTATAGAATAATATTAGGCAGATGCCAAAATCAGTGGTACAGAACAGAATACAAATGTTATAAACTGTAACAATATAAAAACCTAAAAGATAATGAAAGACAAATAAAAAAATGTGGGTGGGGTGGGAAGAATGTGAGAAAGCAAATTATCTCTTTTTACATGCTATACATTCAATCAACCCTGTCTAAAATCTAACCATATATTTAAATGAAAAATAATAGCTCCAACCTCTTAACAGTATTCAAATTTTGTTTTATTCCTAAAGACATCATTTAGAAAATAAACCATACTGTGATGAAAAAAATTTTTCAAAATTCCTTCAGTTTGTCTTCTATTCAACAAAAATAACATTGAATGCTTTATTTTAAAATCACGTTTGTATTATAATTCCATTTTTTTCTAAACTGTATTTATTTTGTTGTTGCTGTTGAGAATATACACAGTAAAACATAACACCAATTCAACAGTTTCTACTCGTACAATTTAGTGACATTGATTACATTCTTTGAGTTGTAGAACCATTCTCACTCTCCTTTTCTGAGTTGTTCCTCCCCCATTAACATAAACTCACCGCCTCCTAAGGTTCCTAGCTAATCTTTTGAGTTGCTGTTGTCAATTTGATCCCATATAGATAGTTCTTAAAAGAGCATAATGCTCAAGGCAGACCTTTTTTTCACTTGTTAAGCTAAACTACTGTTTGGTTTTAAGATGACATCAGGGGATATTTTTGGTTTAAGGTTTAAAGATTATCTCAGGGCAATAGTTTCAGGGGTTCATCTAGCCTCCATGGCTCCAGAAAGTCTGGACTCTGTGAGAATTTTAAATTCTGCTCTGCATTTTCCCCCTTTTGATCAAGATTCTTCTATATAATCTCTGATCAAAACATTTAGTAATGATAGCCAGGCACCATCCAGTTCTTCTTGTCTCATGGCAAAGGGGGCAGTTGTTCATGGAGGCAATTAGCCACACATTCCATATCCTCCTCCTATTCCTGACTCTCCTTCTTCCTCTTGCTCTCGGTGAACGGCGACCAATTGTTGGGCCTTGGATGGCCGGTTGCAAGCTTTTAAGACTCCAGGCACTATGCAACAAACAAAGAGATAGAATAAAAGCACTGAACATGTTATTTGGCCAATTAACTGGGATGTCCCATGAAACCATGACCCTAAACCTCCAAACCAAGGAATCAAATCCCATTTATAATTCCATTTTTATAAAATACTTTGTAGTGGTTTGTACTGTTCCAACTTGGTTAAGCTAGACATACATTTCCCAGAATCCTCTTCCCTGACTGGTCTGGGTTCTAGTTGGCCAAAAGAGGAATTTGCCCAAGATTTGGAAGACAGAAATGATGCAGCAGTCATTATTCTCTGAAGGTTGTCGTTGTTAGATGTGGTGACAGAATTGGAGGTGCCAGCTAGTTTCTACCTTGTCCTTGATAACTTCCACTCTACACCCAGTTCTTCCTGTTGACCAGCAGCAGCCCTGAACCCACCACCGGACACTTGCTCACAGGTCCACCGATGCAGAAGTTACACAGAGGCACTGCTTCCATTTGGTTGGCCTGCTTGGCTTCTCAGATTGATTGCTGGTGACTGATTCTATGATTTCCAACTCCCTTCCTGGACCTTCATTTCTGCAGCTGTTCCCACAATTGTGAAAGGCCTAATTCCTATAACAAATCCTTTACTCCATAACTCATAGTGGTTCTGCTTCCTTGACTGAACCTTGACTGATACAAATATTTTTTATCTTTCTGCTATGTGCATGAAAACAGCTTTAGAATCATATCTCCTAATATTAATGATTTCTGAGTAGCATACTTTTTAGATTTTTTTAAAATCTGCTTTTGCCCTTATATATATATATATATGTGTGTGTGTGTGTGTGTGTGTGTGTGTGTGTATATGTGCGTGT
>NW_004444036.1:7165804-7225337 GCF_000243295.1 Trichechus manatus latirostris
GTGGAATCTTTCCCCATCAAAAATTTTCTGCCTCTGTTCTATTTTTTCAGGATTATTTTCAGGGATTAGGTAGTTAATTCCTGCTAAGATATAATAATTATAGTAATAATTCCTATAATTCCTCCCAGGTAGCATGTTCACAATTAGTAGAAAATAACTGTCAGCATTTCAACCCCAAGCAAAACTGGAAGGGATTCCAGATAAGCTATTGGCAAGTATTTCAGTTATGAAAGTCCTTGCTTATCAATTAAAGACAGGTCTTGCTGGAATTCTGAGGCGGACTCAAACTGTCATTAATAACCATTTGCGATGACTTTTTACCTGAGAATTGAATTAAGTGGAAGAAGAAAACAGTTTTTCAGAATTTAAGGAATTTATGATTTTTCTATGATGATTTTGAATGGCAAAGGAAAGAATACAAACACAGCTTAGTTTCTGGAAGAGTGTTTGATACAGTACACACTCAATAAATAGTTTTTGACAAAATAGGCAAAAATGAGTTAGAAGTCAGGCATTCAAAATTTGTTAATTCTGCTTACCTCATTGTCAATATTTCCTGAACTATGAGCTCCTAAAAGGTTGCTTTGTCCCAGACAAACAAGACACAGGTGTCAAGTTCAAATAAATATATGAAACATTCTCTTAAATACAATTTAACAGGTAGTTTTAGTTGTAAGGATTCTCAGTTGTTCTCAGGTAGCATGACAATGGATTAGAGAGGTTTTGTTTTTGCATTTATTTCTGTTATTCTCCTAAGTGCCTATTAAATTTTGTAGAATTGGTGGTTCACATGGCAGAGTTTTGTAGGTGAGTATGTTTTTGTATATCTCAGTTGTGATGTAGTCCCTGCAAGTTGGAGCAACTTTTGCAAAAATTATAGAATACTAAATAGTTCAGAGGGATGAAATTAATTAACATCCAATTGTTTATTGCTTTACCTTCATTCTAGTTCTATTACAAGTTCTCAGGCTAAGTTTTAGACGTTAAGGGATATTTCACAAACACAACAATGGAATACACCACAGAAAGACCAAAAGCATCTATCTTGCCTTCTATAAAGTGAAACTGCATTTCACATTTTCTTTGTTTGTAAATTAACAATAATCATAGTTATCATTTTTAATAGAAGCTAGTAGTGTTTTCTGACTGCTCAGGAGGTATAAAAAAAAGGGTGTTATGTCTCAGTCTTCTTGGAGTTAAATTGGTATTTTAATAAAAACTTCTTAATTCTTAGTTTTCAAAGAAGTTCTTTGCTGTAAGAGCAAAGATCATTTCAACAGAATACAAGTATCTACTGGCTACGTTTCTATTCACTCAGCACAACCATATTTATACTCTTGATGTACAAATAGTTAGGTTTCACTCCTTTCCCTATACAGGTAGTCCCTGACTTACAACGTATTAGAGTTAAAATGAATTGTACTTAGAACCATCCATTTTTGGGGGGTATTTTTTGTACATCTTTTCATTAGTAATACGTACTACATACAATGCCGCAGTGTGTAATTTGCTGATGTTATCATTCTCAGATGTTCACTAGTAGATGTTCAATTTTATGATTACTGTTCAAAACACTGCCACATAGATTTAATTTTCTAAACTAAATCAGGGGCTTCAGTTGCTTGAAAACATGGACCCAAACACTGATCACTTTACTAAAGTCGACAGGCAGATTCGGGAAGCAGTGAGATGTTACCGCGAAGTATGTAAAGAAAAAAAGGACCATACAGACAACTTTCACTGATTTTCTGACTAGAAACTCCATCCTCATTCCCAGGGATAATCCAGATGATCTAGAACCTTCCACAAGTGGAGTTATTACTGCAACTGACAAAATGCCAACACCGTCCAACTCTTCTTCATTGTCAGAGTAAACTTTTATGATTTGTGTATTTTTTATGTATATATTAAAGTATATCTGTAAGTTTATATGTAATGTTTGTAACCCCCAAAGACAGATAAAGATCAGACTTATAAAAATACTGATAATAAAAGGCAATAATAATAAAAAATAAATAAATAAATAAAAAGAGGTATTCGACTTACGTCAGAACCGACTTAAACAGAGTCATCAGAATGGAACCCTGTCATAAGTCAGGGGCTACATGTATAAAATTTATCCAAGAAATGGTAGCACCCTTGAGTTAAGCTAAAAACGGCAAATGAAATTATTTATTCCTGCAATCCATTTTATAGAATTATGTAATATGAAAGCATTTGAACACATAACACCAATAAACCATTGGCTTTGGAAGCTAGCTCTGATGTTGACACTATGTTTATCTTAAAATAAACTGAGTTTTTCTCTCTTTGCACATGAACATTGATATCAGATATATCACAGAGATATTTTACCCCTTGGAGAAAAAGCAAATGACATTATTGATCACTAACTGAGGTCTAAATTTGGGTATTTTTATGCTTTTAAAAGAAAAATAAAATTGAAATATTATGAGAGATTTTATTCTGTAATCACTTAGCATGTCTAACTTTAATTTTTTTAACTTGATCACACAGATGACCTTCAAGTGTAAATAAATTGATTAGCATATGCACATTCAGAAAATTTAGCCAAAAATATGTGTCAGGAAGTGTTTTCGGGTCAAATACTGAATTACTGGAGTCTGCAGTCATCTACTGAGATAATTGGTGAAGTGAAATGAATATCTTACTTCAGAGCTAAGTGACCAAGCTACAACTTAGCACTAACTAGTGAGTAACCTAAAAAAGGCGCTAAACCTAAGGTATTCGTTTTATTTATTTGTAAAATTAGGAGTCTGAATTTATTATCTCTATCCTCCCATCCACTTGCAATATGATTGCTTCTGTTAAAGTATACTTTTTAAAAATGGCAAAATGTTGACTCTCATGCAACTATAAAATGAGCATATGTCAAAGATTTTATTTAATCCCTAATTTAATGAGGGAACCAATAAGATGTTAAAGCAGGTCCAAAATGCATTTGAAGAGCCAGGTACTTATAACCAATATTAGGATAAGATTCCTGGGTTAGAGACAAAACTACTTAATATTCAGCAGGGCCATAAACCATAACGTTCCAGGTTTTCTGCCCTGATGAATGAAACTCTACAAGTTAACCTCTGACCTACAGAGCTGTAAAATAGCCCAGACAATAAAAAGACAAGCCCAGCACTGCACTTAAAGTTAACACCTAGTAGACTCTTTAGCCTATTTCTAAGTTTTGGATAATTTTTCTGATAATTTTCTCCACTGTGATCATAAACAATCTTCAAGGATTATTTTTGTTATTGAGATATAATTCATGTACCATAAAATACATCTTCAAAAAGTATACAGTTCAATAGTTTTAAGTATATTCACAAAGTTGTGCAATCAATACCACTATTTAATTCCAGAATATTTTCATCACCCCAAAAAGAAACCCCATATCCATTAACAGTCACTCTCCATTACCCCCTTTAGCCCCTGGCAACTACTAATCTACTTTCTGCCTCTGTGTATTTGCCAGCTCTGAATATTCCATATAAATGGAATCATACCATACGTGATGTTTTGTGACTGGTATCTTTCACTCAGCATGTTTTCAAGGTTCATCCATGTTGTAGCATGAATCAGTAATGCCTTCTTTTTACAGTTGAATAATATCAATTGTATGGATATACCACAATTTGTTTATTCATTCATCAGTTGATGGGGATTTAGGTTTTTCCACTTTTTGGATATGTACAATGCTCTTATGAACATTCGTGTATAAGGTTTTTGTGTGAGCATATGTTTTGAATTATTGTGGGTATATACCTAGAAGTAGAACTGCTGGGTCATATGGTAATTCTATAATTAACTTTGAGTAATTGCCAAACTATTTTCAAAAGTGGTTGCACCACTTTACATTCCTACCAGCATTGTTCCAATTTCTCCACATCTTCACCGACATTTGTTATTGTCCATCTTTTTGATTGTGTTGTCTTTGTCTCCTTTTGGTATCAGAGTAATACTAGCCTTATAAAATGAGTTGGGAAGTAGTTCCGTAGTTTGTTTCTTTCCAGGAAGTTTTCCATTTCCTCCAGGTTATCTAATTTATTAGCATACAATTGTTTATAGTATTCCCTTATAATCTTCTTTTAAATTTCTGTAAAGCCAGTAGTCATGGTTCCTCTTTCATTCCCAATTTTAGTAATTTGAATCTTCTCTCATTTTTTCTTGGTCAGTCTAACTAAAGGTTTATTAATTTTGTTGATAGCACCAAAAAACGACTTTTGGTTTTGTTGATTTTCTCTATTGTTTTCATACTCTTTTTCATTTATTTCCATTGTAATCTTTATTATTTCCTTCCTTCTGCTTGCTTTGGGCTTAGTTTGCTTTTTCTGTTTTCATAAGCAGAAAGTTAGGATCTTGATTTGAAATAATTTTTGTTTTTAATGTAGGAGTTTGCAGCTGTAAATTTCCCCTTAAGCACTACTTTAGTTACATCCCATAAGTTTTGGCATGCTGTGTTTTTGTTTCCATTAATTTCAAAGTATTTTCTAATTTCCCTTGTGAGTTCTACTTTGATGCACTGATTATGTAGGACTGTGTTGTTTCATTTCCACATATTTGTGAATTTCTCCAAAGGTTATTCTTGACCACAAAAAAACTGATCTCATGAGGTTTGTCCTGATTATTATGTAGGTGCAACAAGAGTAATAATTAGCTATAGAGGATTCTCTGAGCATACAGCATTTAGTAAAGTAAGTCCAAGGAATTTACTTCTGCCTGGAAATTTTCATAAGAAATCCGGAATTGGACTTGGAAAAGCTATTATATCCTGAGGCTAGAAAACCAAGCACAACACACTTTCCACCAAATTTCACCTGTAGTGTATCTGTAAATTTGGGTTAAGTCCTCTCTTCTTGAAGTCCCCCAAAATTTGCTAAGCTCCCTGGCTTGACAGGAAGTGACCTTCTTCACCACCTGTGAGACTGGGTCCCTGTAAGCCAAGTTTCAAGCCAATTTTATTAAGTCCTTGGAAGGACTCTCTAGGCATTGCATCTACATATAAAGTCAGTTTGAGTCGTTTCAACTCATAGCAACCCCATAGGGTTTCCAAGGCTGTAAATCTCTACGGAAGCAGACTGTCACATCTTTCTCCCACTACAAAAGTCTAGTCTACTAAACTGAGAGTTAAAAATAGCTTAAGAAAAAAGAAAAAGGGCTTCTTCATGAACCTACTAAAAGTAGAACATTAGAAATGATACCATTATTCCAAACATATAACCACAACAATATTTTCCTCATCAGTTTATTTAGTCCTATGCCATTAATTCTTTTGTTGCTGACTCTTGGGTCAGCAATCAGCTTTCGTGATACACGTCTGTATTTGGACTGGAAAGAGTCCTGAAATTCCTAACTCAGTCCATAGTACAGTCTGAAAGTTGTCTAAGCAATATTAACTTAAAGTCTTATCCAACAGTCTATTTTCTGAAGTAACTGAAGTTCATGGCACCTGGTAAAATCCGTCTCAAAAGATTCTGAAATGGTTTTTCTTTACAAATTTTAACCTGCAGTTTATAGAAGAGCCTTCACACAAGTATTAGGGAGAAGCAGAAAACTATTTGGTAATAAGACTGAGTGACTGTGATTAATTTATCAAAGTAACAATAGTATAAGAATAGAAAAGGGTAACACTCTCTATTGGGGTAAAGTATATAACTATTCCATAAGGATTTGATCAATGATTCCCCTGAAATCACTGACAAATCTTCGGGGCCTTGCCATAAAGCATAGAATATCTGAAACATTTATATTAATAAAAATTTACCTATTAAAACCTTAAACTTAGGAAGGCTGAGCATCTCTTCTGATTTGACAATTCTTTCCATAAAACTTTTACAATAATGTTGCGCTAATTGAAAAATATGGAGCTATCAAAAAAACCTTAATTATTTCTGACAGTCCTTTTTGATAAGGTGAAACAGCACATCTTTGTGCTTCTCCAGGGGCCTTCTGGGAAATCTCAAAGAAAGTTTTAGGTGTTAAAGATATCCGAAAAATTATATATCTTTTAAATGTAGGGTTTGATCTTGAGAAGGCCTAATTGAAAGAGTTGCCAGAGAAGATCTGGTCACCTTAAGATAAGATCATGGGTGCCTAAGAAATAATGCCTACTTAATAAAAGGGGCTAAGTGAAATCAAATGAAATGAAACAAAATTAAAATAAAATAAACATAGAAAAAGGTAACAATTGTAAGGACCCTTAGCTCTTTCATGAATGAAGAACCTTCATTCTTTGTTTAAAAAATAATAATCAATCCCACCATCACAGGACATTCCTCCTGAGCCTAGCAGTCTATCGTGAATGTTCCTACAAAATACATGGGGAAGCCAGGTCCAACTGATGGAGAACAAATGCTGTATGTCCTTTTCTTTTCTTTCTTCTTCCTTCTTTCCTTCCTTCTTCCATTCTTACCTCCCTCCTTTCCCTCTCTCTCCCTCCCTTTCTCTTTCTTTCATAAAAGCAATATTATGCAAAAATAATAATAATCAAGAATATGATCAAGTCAACAGAAAGCAGATAATATTATTCTGGTGAGATATGGTAACTTTGCTATCTGGGTATATTACATGGAAGGTAAACAATAACATTTTATTACCTCTTGTTAGGAGCTCCAAAACAAATGTACGTTAACAGAGAGAGCCAAGTTCTAGTTTTCCATGAAGATGATATTTGGCAGTAAAGGTTTCATAAGCTTTTTTTCCCCCTCTTATGATTAAACCCATCAAAACTAAGCTAACTTTGTCAAAATTTATGCACATTTTCTTGCTTCTTTTCAGAGTCATATCTGTAGCTGTTATAAAGAAAGGCAAATAAAAAATTCCCTTTTTTTCCATAACTCTTACAAGTTTCTACATACATTCTACATACATTCAGGATAACTACTCTCTTTTTCCCTTGCAGAACAAAAACAAATCCCATTTACCATGCATACACAGTTGCATTTCTCTGTCAGTATTACGTCTTCTGGAGTTCCTGGGTGGTGTAAACGGTTAAATGCACAACTACTAGCTGAAAGGTTGGCAGTTTGAATCTACCCAGACGTACCTCGGAAAATAGGCCTGGTGATCTGCTTCTAAAAGAACCACAGCCTTGAAAACCCTATGGAGCAGTTCTACCCTGCACACGTGGGTCACCATAAGTTGGAATCAACTCAAAGGCAACCAACAACAATTACTCCTTTTATAGTCTGAACCACATATTGCCAAAGTAATTAACTTGTATTTTTATAGAAAAATAAAAAATACATAGGTAAATATTTGAGGACTGTCATATGTAAGCATTTTAGTAGACTACTAAAGCTCATAATATAAATAACACAACTTCCTACCACTCACACCCCATTTACACCCACAAAGTGGCACAAAGGACCATGTTCATTAACATGACTCAAAGATATAGCCACTCTATAGCATATAGAAGGAACATATCTAAATAAAAGTATACAAGCTTAGTAATCAGTGTTTCAGTATTCAATCGTTCTTAGAAATTATCTTGGTATTCAATAATTATCCATAAATTAACTTAACTCAATTTAATATTAGTCAAAGATTTTAAATTAACTAAGGAGGTTTAAAATTATGTTTAAGCTGCCAAACTATAAAACATAATTATTTTGTTAATATTAAAAGCTTGTCAGAAAAATGAATCAATTTAGTTGAGAACAAATTTATGTATTTTTTATAATTTTAAATATTATGTAGGAGTAATGTGAGCTTATTTGATTAATAAACCAACAAGTTTAGAAAGTTCAGAACAACTAGTCTCTTTATAAGGAAAAAAAATCAAAATCTCATTAAAAACATAAAATATATGCTTGTATTATACCCCATTCTGATAAACTCAAGGAAAAGATATATAAGTATTACTTATTTTTAACCAAAAGTATTTATCTGGTCTAATTTGTCCAAAGATGAATCTTTATTGTCTGAACTTAGATTTTTTTAAAGGGTTCTGATCTAATCCTAAAATATTAGGAGTTTGGTTCTTTATTTTCCATGCATTTTGAGAATATTCAATTTATATACGCACTTATTTATCTCTGTAAACCAATCAGGACAGAGCTTCTTTAAGAGATGTAATAATTTAATTTATTAATATCCTCTAGAGGTAGAAACACATTTCACACTCACGACAGGTAAAGGTTTCTCTCAAAAACAGACATAACAACACACCAATAAATAAACTACTTATACCTATAGTTTTACAACTTTAGCTTCTGATAAAAAGTAAGCATAGAAACACAAAAACTCACTGGCATAAACCTCAAAGGGCTTTCTCTTCTCCTTTCATGCTGGCACAAAATTCTTAACTGATTTCAGTTTACAAGTACATAAACAAACAATACAGACTAACGTACCATATTCTCTGTTGTCTTTCACCCAACAGAAGATAGATCTCCATCATTCATCCCACAGAGATCACCAAATGATCACATGATAAAACCAAATTTCCAATCATGGCTGCCACCAATAGACAATAACTTATTGGCCATGCATTAACCAGAAATGAAAACACAAAATTAGTTGGAAAAACAAAAATAACAAAAACAATAATAAATAAGCAAAAAAAGAGAATCATTGAAGTTAAAGTTTTAGTGCTGCTTGCGGTTCATTTCAGGAGCCAAGAAAAGATGCATTGCTGGGAAAATGCACCTCACAGGTAGTTGTTTCAGCCCAGTTAGGCGAGGCCACTTGGCTATCTCAGTGAATGACCTCCAAAACCATTACAGTATAATTTTCCAAAAGACCAAATTATAACTATTTTGCATATGTTAAGTATGTGTAGAATGTTTCATTTAACTCATTAATTAATGAAGGAACAAGTAAGATGTTAAAAACAATCCAAATAACATTTGAGAAGCTAGATACATACAGGCAATGTTATGATGTGATTGCTGAATTATATACAAAACTGACTAATGACCACGTGGCCATAACAGACCTTCTAGGGGTAGAGTCGCCAGATAAAATACAGGGCATCCAGTTAAATGTGAATTTCAGATAAAAAATTATTCTTTTTTTAGAATAAGTATGTCCAAAATATTGGGGCCCTGGTGGCACAGTGGTTAAGAGCTTGGCTGATAACCAAAAGGTTGGCAGTTTGAATCCATCAGCCACTCCTTGGAAACCCTATGGGGCAGTTCTACTCTGTCCTATAGGGTCGCTATGAGTCCGAACTGACTCCACGGCAACGGGTTTGATTTGGTTTTTGGTTTGTCCAAAATATTGCATATATTTTTATTTGCTAAATTTAGCAACCCTACACTGGAGTTATTTGTCCATTGGGCAAAAATTATTTGCAATTCTTCTGGGCAAAAATTTGCAAGTTAACTTCTGTCCCTTCAGAGCCATAAAATAACCCAGACAATAGAAAGTCAAGCCCAGCACTGCAATGAAAGAACACTTAGTAATCTCTTTTTACCTATTTCCAAGTTTTGGATAATCCTTCTGGCAGTCTCCATCTAAGAAGTAAACTGTTTCCAAAGACAACAAGGCACAAGTGAACAACTCAACGTGGAAAACACCATTTATTACAAAATAACACTGACAATTAAAAAATAAACAACAAACATGTAGATTGTTTCCTTAACTCTCTTTATAGTCAGTATGAGAAACCATAAGTCATCTTCTTTCATTGAATAACACTGCATGCAGGAAGCACTCCAATATTGAAGACTGCATATCATCGTCACAACGCAGGCTGGAAAACGTTATTTTTAGCCTTGTGGTTTTTTCACTTGCAAAATAATATTTGCTTCCAGGAGAGAAAACATAACAAACCTCACAATCAGATAACAAGGCAAAAATTGTTCACAAGTATTACTCGAGTAAGGTCAGTGGCTATATCCCTCTGCTGTGTTCACCTCCCTCTAAAGCAGACCACGACATGCCATTCTAAACTTCTGAAATATGAATCTATCTCACGAAGAATCATCCTAGTAACCAAGAAACTATAGAAGAACTATATTACATTTTATCTTGAAGGAAGAGCTAATGAGCAAATGACCTTAATTGCAAAGTTACAGCAAAGAAATATGATACAACCAAATAATAATAATACTCTTATAATAACTATATAAAATGATCCCTCTCATGCAATCTGGCGATTGTTTTGTATTCAGCCATTTATCAAAGATTTATTGAGCTCTATAAATGTGTAGACTCAGGAGATAACAAGAGAAACAACAAATGAGATGGATCCCTACCTTTGTGAGCTTGTCTACTAGGTATTAGTTATAAAGAGAGGGAGAAAATAAACAAAAAAAACCCCCTGCTATCTGAAGCTTTGTAAACAGACTCAAAAAAAAAAAAAAACTTCCTACAAAAGGATTTTACAATTTACATTTTAAATTTATCTTTCAAAATACTGACAGTTTAATGAAAAGCAGATCTTAGCTTGACAATGGAATTATCATTTCTTTTTGGTTGTTTAAACTTTTGAAATTCAGGAAGCAATGTCAAAAACAGCATCAGACAAAACACCACTGGGAGAGACAAAGAATGGAAACTTAAATTTTTAAAAAGAGAAGTAGAAATTGTAAGCTATTTCAGAGGCACCAACATTTATATTTACAATTATAAAAGTAAAAATGATCAGCAGGCGAGTACAGGCTTTGTTCAGACATGATTACACAAGCAAAACCAAACCCGTCGCTGTTGAGACGATTCCAACACATAGCGACCCAATGTGTTACACAGTAGAACTGCTACATAGGGTTTTCTTGGCTGTAATCTTTACAGAAGAACGAACAAATCCGTCTTGGAAGAAGTACAGTGAGAATGCTCCTTAGAAGCGAAGATGGAGAGACTTCATCTTATGTACTTTGGACATGTTACCAGAAGGGACCAGTCCCTGGAGAAGGACATCATGCTTGGTAAAGCAGAGGGTCAGGGAAAAAGAGAAGACCCTCAACAAGATGGACTGGCACAGTGGCTGCAACAATGGGCTCAAACATAGAAATGATTGTTGAAGATGGAGCAGGACTGGGCAGTATTTTGTTCTGTTGTACATAGGGTCGCTATGAGTCCGAATTAAATCGATGGCACCTAACAATAACAACACAATCTTTACAAAAGCAGATTGTCAGGTCTTTCTTCCACAGTGCCACTGAGTGGGTTCAAACTACCAATCTTTAGGTTAATAGTCAAGTGAAACCATTTGTGACCCCCAGGGCCCTTATCTTTTACTATACAAGCAGTAGTTTTTAGTTTGGTAAGGTGGGGACTTAACTAGAATCAACTGAGGAGAATTTTCAAAGTACAATTCAAAGCAGAAATCACAAACTATCCCATGCCCCAGATTCTAATATCCTTTTGGTGGCTGTAACAGGCACTGCTACTTGCCTATCCAAAAGTGATTCTCTTCTCATGAGTACACAAATTTTATTGGCTGAGTCCTGTGTCCATTAATGCTAGCCAATCCAGACTTCTATAGCTAAAGATGACTCTGTGGCCCAATCTGGCTCATGAGATGAAAGTAGAAATCTACTGGATGGGACATCTGGGAAATATATAGTTTTCCTGAAAAGAGAAACAGATCTAGCTGATACGCTTTTTGCCCTTTATACTTTGCCCCTTCCTCCTGCCTGGAATTGGGAATGACGACTAAAGACAGAACCAGCATCTTACCACTAGGAGGAACAAAGCCTCACTCTTAGACTGGAATTAATCCAAACCCACTGCCTCCGAGTTATTTCTGACTCATAGCCACCCTATATGAGTAGAACTGCCCTATATGGTTTCCAAGGCTACAAATCCTTATGGAAGCAGGCTGCCACATCTTTCTCCTGCAGAGCAGCTGGCAGGTTTGAACTGCCTACCTTTCAGTTAGCAGTAAAGTGCTTAAACACTGCGCTACCAAGCAAAAAAGAGTCTCAGTCACAATGATTCCCTTGAACAGCTATACTTCCCCTGGGCTGCCTATCTCTGAACTTCTTGGTCAGTCAGAAAAAAAGGTAAACGCCTATTTAAGCAAGTCACATAATTTGATTTCTCCTCCATGCAGCTGAAAGCAAACTTAACATTGTGATAGAAGTGAAGATGGAAGGGGAAGGGTGAATGTGAATATGTATATTTTGAAATTGCTCCATGGAAAATTATAATGCAGATGCTCTCTAGGCTATAAAGAGGGGCTGTCTACCTACTCCATGTCATCTAGACCAGGGCTTCCCAAAATTTAACTTGCATACAAACCAAGTGGGGATGTTGTTATAATGCAGACTCTGATTCAGTCGGTCTAGAGTGAGGTCTAGGATTCTGCAATTTTAGCAAGCTTCCAAGTGGATGCTAGCGGATGCTGCTAGTCCATGGACCACGCTTTAATAGCAAGGAGCTAGACATCAGAGTAAACAAAGATATTAATTAAAATTGTCCACAGTGTCTGTTCAGTTCAGATGGCTCCCCTTAACTGAATCTGAAAGGCTTCTTCTAACACAGGCCTTTATAATGGAAAAATATAATGGAATCCACTACAAAGAAATAATTATACGTAGTGTACTAAACAATGTTCGCTTTCTTTCTCTGTGTCTCACACACACATTCTATCTACAAACACACAGTACTAAAGTATAATTTTCAAAAAGTTAAAATTATCATTTATGTCAAATATTTTATTCAAAAAATTAATTAATGAAGGGACCAGTAAAATGTTATGGCTGTTTCAAAGAACATTGGAGAAGCTAGCTACTTATAGGCAATTTAATAAAGAATGTTATAAGATTGCTGAATTAAATTTTAAAAAATACTGGTAATGGTTGATGGAGCAATTAACTATAAGCTGTGGCATTATCTTTTCCATGAGACAAAAATCATTTGTATCTCTAGTGAATAAAACTTTTCAATTTAACATGTAACCTCACTATGTCTGGAATCTTTAATCAACAGTCTTGATAGTTGTGATGGTTATGATTACGTGTCAACTTAGCTGGGCCATGATTCTCAGTGTTTATATGTGATCTCTCCCATGATGGAATCTGCTGTATATGTGATCACTCCCATGATGGAATCTGCTGTGAGTAGCCAATCAGTTGAAAGGGAGTTTCCTTGGGGGTGTGGCCTGCATCCAAATAGAAGCAGACGTTCTGGCTTTTTTGCTAGCTCTGGATCCTGCGGCTGCCTTCTGTTCATCTGACCTCCAGTTCTTGGGATTGAGCTATCAGCTTATCTGCCAATCCTGGTATTCTTAGATCTTCACATTCTGTGAGTGGGAGCCCTGCTCTCAGACCTGCCAATCTTGGGTTCGCCAGCCCCTGCAGCTACGTGAATCGAGAGAAGCCTCTATCCTGATCCACGGACTTGGGACGTTTCAGCCTGTACAATCTTGTGAGCCGTTTCCTTGATATAAATCTCTGTCTATATATATTTATACGCTTTACCGGTTTTGCTTCTCTAGAGAACCCAGCCTAAGACAATAGTATATATGTATGTAAGATATAAACTACATGAGCTATAATTATTACCAAGTGTTGCTGTGGCATAAATGGTATTAACTTCAATCCAGACTTATTGGGAGCTAGAAAAAAGCTTAGCTGTGAGTAGCTGAAGGAAATGTTATGTCCTGATTTGGTCCTATTCTTGGTCTGGTTCTTTGTTAGACACTGATCCTTAGATGTATCACACCCCAGTTTACCATCCATGGCATTCCACAGGGAACAGATTTCTTCAGTTACCTCAGGGAAAATCCCAGTGACATCTCAGTGGTACTGTGAGCAACTGCTAAAAATGGAGACTAAAGAATAGAGACTATGCCCATTGTATTTTAAATACTTCTTTAGTTCAATTGCTAATTGTTACTGAGCATATCTGTAAAAATCTTGGAATTTAACAAAGGATATCTCTCTTCCAATGTGTATTTTACAAAAATAGGCTAACTACTGTTACATTTTATGCATAGATAGATGGCTTTTTTCTCTTAGCTGTTGCGTCAAAACTTCAAGAGATTACCCCGGCTTCTGGAGGAAGAAAAAATTTCTTAAGGGGCACTGCCTCAAAACTTTTCCACAAATTGCTTAAAATATCAAAACCCGAAACGGACTTCTGTCTATCACTGCGTGAGGAGGTTGGCAAATTCTCTCCCCAAAAAGCAACTATAAAGCTGAAGAAAATTGACAAAAATAACCATTTGAGTACTATGGCAATAGACCAAAGGCACACAACAATGTGAGACTCATTTATGCTCGAAAAGCTGCTAAATTTTGAGTAAGAACAGTTGGAGTCTGTGGCATTTTTGCCTGGGGCCTTTCCCAACAACCCTCCAGTTCCACTGACATAGAGATTCTGCCTGGCAGGGCAGACCATGAGGACCAAAAGCTTCAACAATGCAGTTAAAGGGGCTCACTCAATTTGGGGCAATGAGTGATGCCATGGCCAATGGTGTTAATGGTAAAAGTGATGATCTGGTGGCAGGTGAGTGGGGAGAGCCCAATAACACTACTAGCCTAAGGTTACAGTTGTGGTTACAGCAAGCATATTTCTAGCAAATCGGAGGCTGTGGATATACACAGAGTGGACACAAAAGGGTCCAGTGGACAATGAAAGCTGGAGCAGACTTGATGACATTTGACCCAACTGCCATTTATAGAACATTGTGCACAATAACAGCAGAATACACATTCTTTTCAAGTACACAAGGAACATTTACAAAGATAGACCATATTACGGACCATAAAATGAGTCTCAACACCATTAAAAGGATTCAAATCATACTAAATATATTATCTGATCACAATAACATCAAATTAGAAATCAATAACAAAAAGATCTCTTCAAATCCCAAATATTTAGAAAGTAATACATTTGTAAATAACCCATGAAACTAAGAGTTGAACAAAAAAAATGAAATTAGTGTTTTTTAATCTGAATGAAAATAAAAACAATACATCTGTTAAATCAAAAATCATATTAAGCCAATAGTATAAATTGAAATTTATTTATATGCTATTTGCAAATAGGGTAACATTTCTGACTACAGTCAAAGTGTTCCAAAGAGAAAAGAACTTCCAAAGATTCTTACACCCTATCTTATCAACACTGTCATGGAAACAGGGCCAGAACAGTGTTTACATAATAACAATTTACCCTAAAACACAGCTTCCAGTTGGACCCTGGAGTTTCTGTTTCTCAGAAACTGACTGCACAGGGATAATTCCTCAAAAGAGCACAATGCTTAAAGCAAACATTCTCCCCTCCTCCCCTGTTCTTTCAGAATTCCACTTTAGATAATGTGTAATGGCAAAATCTTTGTCTTTCTGAAAAGTATGTAAATCAAGGACGTTTCCTCAAGGAACTGTGAGCCATCTCTTTTGAAATGTAACCATCAAGGAAGATCATACCCCACCTGCCATTTTCCTGGAAGGAGACTAGTATAACTTCAGGTATTCTATCATAAAGATACTGGAAAATTAGCAATTTTGTCTTAAACATGAATGTAACGAGTTGTATCCATTCAGTTATAAAGGATAAGATGTATTTCTGTCTTTACAATCTCTTCAGTGGATTGCCTATAATGCATCACATTCTGGTTTAATGAATATTCAATAATAAAACTTTTCTTCTATTTTTATGGAGACTTTTTTGGGTTGGGAGTAGATACTGGTTTTTAATAACTTTTCACCAATAATTTCTATTTTTGTGGAGAGGTTTTCTGGGTTGGGAATGTATATCGTTTTTTACTAACTTTCCCCAATGCTACCATAACCAGCCAAAGATATTAGAAGAAAACAACACATCAATATCCCTCATGATATTAGATATATATCCCTCATGAACACAGATGCAAAATTTCTAAACAAAATGTTAGCAAATCCAATCCAACAATATTAACAACAAAATAAAAGAATAGGCAGACGATTTCAACAAACATTTCACCAAAGAAGACATACCAAACCAAACCCAAACCCATTGCCATCAAGTCAATTCTGACTCATAACTACTCTACAGAACAGAGTAGAACTGCCCCATAAGGTTTCCAAGGAATGACTGGTGGATTTGAACTGCCGACCTTTTAGTTAGCAGCCGAGCTCTTAACTGCTGTACCACTAGGGCTCCCAAAGAAGACATAGGAATGGTAAATAAGCACATTAAAAAATGCTCAGCATCATTAGTCTTGAGGAAAATGAGAATTAAAATAACATTGAGATACCATTACACATCAATTAGAAAGTCTAAAAATAAAAGGCCTGACCATATGAATTGTTGGCAAGGATGTTGTAAAAATGGCATGGGCGCAGTGTCTGACCTCCTCCAACCCCACAAGGCGGAAGGAGAACCAAGATCAACATTGCAAGGCTGACTCCCATAAGGTGGAGGGCAGACAAGTCTCTCTCCGCCATCTTTACTAATTCTGACACCAGCCGTCTCTCGCACAGCACTCTACTTCTCTGCTGGGTTCGATAATTCATTGCAATGGCGACACATAACTCACTGACCATACTCACAATTATGGGCTTTATTAGGGAAGTAACAGTTACAATTCAGGCTCAGGAACACTCAGGATACAGTTCTTCCATCAGGACAGCCTCTTCCCAACTGTGCTTGTAGGCACACTTCTCCCTGGCCCTAGGCCTCTCCCCAAAGGCACTCAGCTTTCTCTCTCCATGGGCCAGGAAGCCCGCTGTGCCGTCTCCTGCTGTTGGGTGTCTCCTGCCACCACTTTCTCACTGTCTTCAGGGTTACAGCTTGCTCCCTCTCTCTCAATCTCCTGCTTTCAGGAGCTTCTCAGCACAGGGATCCTGGGTCCAAAGGATATGCTCTCTGCTACTGGCTGTTCTTCCTCGGTGGTGGTAGGATCCTACTCTCTGCTCTGGAATTGGCTTTCTTTTAAGGTAAAACTGACCAATCTCCTTGATGGGACACAATTACCCTATTTACACATCCCCGTCCAATCACCTGGGTGGGAGTTACAAGACTATGGCTAGAAAGGCCACACAAAAGTAATCAATTACACGGCAATGTGGAAAAACAGAAACTTCCCAACGCTGATGTTGGAAATGTAAAATAGAGCAGTAACTCTGGAAAAGAGTTTTACAGTTTATTAAATAGTTAAACATGCACCTACCATTTGATTCAGTCATTACCCTCCTAGTTATTACTCAAGAGAAGTGGAAGCACATGTTCATGTAAAGACTTGTATAAGAATGTTTATAGGAGTTTTATTTGTAATAGCCAATAACTAGAATAAAACTGAAATGTCCATCAACAGGCTAGTGGATGAAATAAAAATCTATTTTATATCCATACAATGGGAAATTACTCAGCAATAGAAAGGAATGAACTATTGATATACACTGAAACATGGGTGGATCTCTAAGTAAATATGTTAATTGAAATAAGTCAGATTAAAAAAAAAAAAGAGTACATAAGGTATAGTTCAATTTATATAAAAAGTCAAGAAATTGAAAACTAATCTATAGTGACAAAAAGTAGATCAGTGTTTGCCAGAGACCCTGGAGTTGGGGAGGGGCAAAAGGGAGGCATTACAGACTCATGAGGAAATTTTTGAGGGTGACAGATACGTTTATTTTTTTTTAATTGTTGGAAACCTTGGTGGCGTAGTGGTTACGAGCTATGGCTGCTAACCAAAAGGTCGGCAGTTCGAATCTACCAGGTGCTCCTTGGAAACCATATGGAACAGTTCTACTCTGTCCTATAGGGTTGCTATGAGTCAGAATCGACTTGACGGCAGCTGGTTTGGTTTTTGGTTTGGTTTTGTAATGGTTTCACTGTTTATATACCCATTAAATCCATTGTCATCGAGTCAATTCCGACTTACAGCGACCCTATAGGACAGAGTAGAACTGCCCCATAGGGTTTCCAAGGCTGTAATCTTTACCAAAGCAGACTACTACATCCTTCTCCTGCAGAGGGGCTGATGGGTTTGAACTGCTGACCTTTTGGTTAGCAGTCAAGGGCTTAACCACTCCGCCACCAGGGCTCCTATACACATTCATCAAAATGTATTAAATTGCAGAATTTAAATATTTGAAGTTTATTGCATGTCAATTATAGTAAAATAAAGCTCTTAAAAAACGAAATATTCCCACAAGAAAATGCCAAGTCCAGATGGCTTCACTGGTGAATTCTAGCAAATATTTTATTAAAAATACAAATCTTTTGCCAACTCTGTCAGTAAATAGAGGAGCAGGGAATACAGTTTCCAACTTATTCTACGAGTCTAGTATTACCTCGATACCAAAGCCAGACAAAGTCATGACAAGAAAAGAAAATTACAGATCAATATCCTCCACTAACATAGACACAAATATCCTTATCAAAATATTGGCAAATCAAATTCACCAACATACGAAAAGGATTATGCACATTGACCAAGTGGGATTTATCCCAAGATGGCAAGGTCGATTCCGCATACGAAATCAATTAATATGATATACCATATTAATAAAGGACAAAAACTACACAATCATCTCAATAAACACAGAAAAAGCACTTAATATATCAATCAAATATAATACACCATATTAATAGAATAAAGGACAAAAACCACACGATCATCTCAACAAACACAGAAAAAGCATTTGACAAAGTCTAACACATTTTCATGATTAAAAAAAAGAAAAAAACCACTCAACCAGCTAGGAAGAGAAAGGCACTTCCTCAAGCTATTAAAGGGAATCCATGAAAAATCCGCAGCTAACCTAGGAAGTAAGGGGCCCTGGTGCTGCAGTGGTTAAGCACTCGGCTGCTAACCAAAAGGCTGGCGTTTCGAACCCACCAGTCACTCCGGGAGAGAAAGATGTGACAATCTGCTTCCGTAAAGATTACAGCCTTGGAAACCCTATGGGGCAGTTCTACCCTGTCGTATAGGGTTGCTATGAGGTAGAATCAACTGACAGCACACAACAACAACATCACAAGTAATGGTGAAAGACTAAAATCTTTCCCCCTAAGATCAGGAACAAGACAAGGATGGATGCCCTTACCATTTCTATTCAACATTGTATTAGAATTTCTAGCCAGGGTAATTAGGGAAGAAAAAGAAATAAGAGGCACTGAGATTAGAAAGGAAGAAGTAAAACTCTCTATTTGCATATGAAAAGATCCTATTTGCAAATTCTAGTCTAAAACTCTATTCGCAGACTGACAAAATTCTAAGGAAACCACCTCACCTCAAAAAACAACAAAATTCACCTAAAGCACAATAAAATGAAAAAAAGAAAAAAACTATTAGAGCTAACAAACAAATTGAGCAAGATTACAGAATACAATACCAATATACAAAAATCATTTGTATTTCTATACACTAACAACAAAAGATAAAAATAGTTAACAAAACAATTCCATTTAAAATAGTATCAAAAAAATAAAACACTTAGGAATAAATTTAACAACAGAAGTGCAAGACTTGTGCACTGAAAACAATCAACAACGCCAAAAGCAATTAAAGAAGATCTAAGAAATAGAAAGCAATCCCATGCTCATGGATTGAAAAATTTACTATTGTTAAGACAGCAATATTCCCTAAATTGATCTACAGATTCAACACAATCCACATCGAAATTCCAACAGGCTTTTCTGAAGAAATTGAAAAGCTAACCGTAAATTTTACTTGGAAATGCAAAGATCCTAGAATTACCAAAAATGAAATAAGCTGAAAAATATAAACAAAGTTGGAGGACATAAACTATCCAAGTTCAAAAACTTACTATAGTGCCACAGTTGATTTTTGACAAAGGTAAAAGGACAAACCAATGGGGAAAAGATAGCCTTTTCAACAAATGATGCTGGAACAATTGAATACAATACACAAATAATAACAGTAATTAACTTAGACCCTTAACCAACACCATACACAAAAATTAACTAAATGTAAGAGCTAAAACTATAAAATTTCTAGGGGAAAACAGAAGAAAATCCTCACGGCCTTGATTTAAGCAAGAGTCTCTGATATGACACCAAAACCACTATTAATAAAAAAAAAAAGATTGTTAAATTGAACTTCATCAAAATTAAAAGTGTATTTCAAAAGACACTATTTAGAAAATGAAGAGACAAGATACAGATTGGGATAAAATATTTTCTTAACTGCAAATCTGATACAGGACTTTTATCCAGAATATATACTTTTCCAATGCAATAAAGAAAAACAACCTACTTAAAAATTAAAAATGGGCAAAATATTTGAATATACATTCTGTTATATATATATACACACACACAAACCCCATTGCTGTCCAGTCAATTCCAACTCATAGTGACCCTATAGGACAGAGTAGAACTGCCCCGTAGGGTTTCCAAGGAGCGCCTGGTGGATTAGAACTGCTCACCTTTTGGTTAGCAGTCTCGCCAACCTTGCTTTTAAGGAGCGTTCTGGCTGTACTTGTTCCAAGACAGATTTATTCATTCTTCTGGCAGTCCATGGTATATTCAATATTCTTCGCCAACACCATAATTCAAAGGCATCAATTCTTCCTCAATCTTCCTTATTCATTGTCCATTCATGCACATGAGGTTTTTGAAAATATTATGGCTTGGGTCTGGCACACATTAGTCCTCAGAGTGACATCTTTGCTTTTTAACACTTTAAAGAGGTCTTTTGGAATAGATTTGCCCAATGCAATACATCTGACTTCCTGACTGCTGCTTCCATGGGTGTTGATTGTGGATCCAAGCAAAATGAAATCCTTGACAACTTCAATATTTTCTCCATTTATCACGATGTTGCTTATTGGTCCAGTTGTGAGGATTTTCGTTTATTGGTCCAGTTGTGAGGATTTTCGTTTAAAAAAATAGTCATCGAGAAGATGCAAATTGAAACCACAATAAGAATCTACTACGTACCCTATCAGAATGTCTAGATTATACAAAGACTGACTATAATAACTATTAGTGAGGATGTGAAGGAACTGGGAACTCGCATACATTGCTGGTGGAGTAAAATGGTGCAACCACTTTGGAAAACAGTTTAATAGTTTCTTGAAAAATTAAACATAAATTTTCCATGAGACCCAGCAATTTTATTCTTAGGAATCTACCCAAGAGAAATGAAACAATGTCCACATAAGGATGGATGCTCGTAACAGACAAAATGGAAACACTTCAAATGTCTCTCAGCTGGTGAATGGATAAACAAAATGTGGTGTACACAAAATACTATTTAGCAATTTAAAAAAACAAAATACTGATGCATACTAAACATGGATGAATATCCAAAACATTATGCTAAGTAAATTAAGCCAGATGATTAAACAAAAAGCATATTGTATAACTCCATTTATATGAAATGTCCAGAAAAGATACATTTATACAGAAAGCACATCAGTGTTAACCTAAGGTTTAACTACAAATGGAGGAGTCCTTGGGTGGCGCAAAAGGTAAAGTGCTTGACAACTAGCCGAAAGTTTGGCAGTTCAAACTCACCCACAGGTACGTCAGAAGACAATCCTGGTGATGTGCTTCCAAAAAGTCACAGCCTTGAAAACCCTATGGAGCAGTTCTACTCTGCACACGTGGGGTTGCCATGAGTCAGAATAGACTGGACAGCAACTAATAACACCACCACTGCCATGCATGTGCTAACCTGTATCCCTAAGACAATGGTTCTCAAACTTTAGCATAAATCAGAATCACCTGGAAGGCTTAAAACACTAAGATTCTGATAGGTGTGTAGGGGATTCTCATTATGGTTTCAATTTGCTGGGCCTACTCCAAGAGTTTCTAGGGCGTTGCCTGAGAATGTATATTTCTAACAAATTCCCAGCTGATGCTGATGCTCCTGGTCCAAGGATCACATTTTGAGAACCACTGGTTTAAATCACAAAAAATGCCAAGGGTTTCAAACTATAAAAACAAATATTCTGCACTGTCCGGTTAAAAGTATTTTTTAAATTAATAACCTCTCAGTCCACAAAAATGTAAAGCATAATATTTTACTTAACTGTGCTCATAATAACCCTGTAGTATTTAGTGAACTCAAAAGAAAACAAGTGAAATGATCATAGATAAATTCAAAATTGTCCTTAAACATGGCTACCATATGATAGAATAGAAATTATAAATATTGTTTGAATTGATATCTGGCTAAATCCTTCCCTTACGTAATCTAACAATAACAGAGCCAGTTTATTGGTCCCAACTCTTTCTTTTGCCTTACTGTACAGGCATCCACTAGTCTTCCTAGGGTAGAATATTGCTCAGTCACCTTTCTAAGGAAAGTGATAATAAAAGGGGTCATACATGGAGGTTTTTAAACCATAATGCCATAAAACACTAAGTTTTGCAGAGAAAAATCACCCCTTAAGGAGAAAATCATGCAATTGTTACAACCTGGGACAACAGAAAAAGCAATAAAAGAATCTATATTAACCTTTAAAACAGTGGTTCCCAAGCCTAGCTGCATATGAGAATCGCTGATAATGTCACCTGAGATCCACAGAATCAGAACTTCTGGAAATGAGGCAGAGCAGATGTCTCAAGGGTATTTCAGTCAGCTCTTTGAATTAGGACCTTGGGTTGGCATTTAAGCTTTTTGTTATCTCACTTAGTTTATTGGTAGAACAACATCTACCAGGGAGAGCAACACCCACCGGTAGTTTATGCATTTTCATTAATTACTTTTGTAATATAATTTCTAAATGTCAAAGAAGTGCATTCTAAAATTGTGAAGCATGGATACTATTATAATGATTCTCTGTGTGGTTTTTAATTTAATGCAAGCATCATTAAAGATTGTCACATAACATTTTGTTTGTGGTTGTTTTTAAAATCATTTTCATTTAAGTACTTTTGAAAATCCTCTGCTCAAAATGTTTAAGGTGACATAAATTAAGTTTATTTCATCAGTGAAATATAGCTCAGAATGACTGGACTTGATGAAATTTAAGGGTTCATCAATATATGAAACTTTTAGGAGTTAACTGGTGCAAAGTTTCAGGATTAGCACCAATCATCCCAGAATGAATATTTGCAAGTTATGATCGAACTTGCAAATGATCTTTTGTTCACCTTCCCAGAAAAAATAATAGACGTGTGCTATATGTTGCAAGTAATTAAAAAAAAAACAACCGTTGCCATTGAGTCAACTCTGACTCATAGCCACCCTACAGGACAGGGTAGAATTGCTCCATAGGGTTTCCAAGGCGCGGCTGGTAGATTCAAACTGTTGACCTTTGGGTTAGTAGCCTCAGTTCTTAGGCACTGCTCCACCAGGAATCCTTTGCAAATAATACTGTCCCTTATATACAGTATTCTATCACCCTAATAATCAAGAATATTAAAAATGGTGGACTGATATAATTTAGTGTTCATTTAGATGCTTGATTGGTAGCCTTCCTATCGGGAATATTTTGAGCCAATTTTAGAAACAAAAAATAAATAGGCTTCTATAGTTGCACAGATAAGAGCATACAACGCTAGAAACAGAGTAAACATTGAACTTCAACCCTTCATTATACAGATAAAGGAACTGAGGAAATATGAAGGAATCTCCCAATAGTTAATCCTGATGTTTCTTATTCTAATAATTACAGATGCAAACAATTTATTTAACTTCCTCCACAGTAAGTAAAACATCTAGCCTGTCTAGATAAATACTTCTACAAAAAAGGTATAATTTAACACATTCTGTAAAATAAAGAGGTGAAGGTTCCTGTTCTTCCCATTTTCAGGAATATTCTGCTATATTCACTCATTCTCTCTGCTTCATTAAATTATACTGAACTTTTAAGTCTCAACTGATCTTATATTTTAATACTCTCATGGATCACAGATCATTTGTTCCTATAATACACTGAGTCTGTGCCATATATTTTAGGCCTTAATGATGTTGTCTTGTTGCTTGAAGTATAATATTATCTTTTCAACTAGCAATTCTTACCCTTAAGGGCGGAGAACAAGAACACTTCTTCAATATTCCTCATAGACCCTAGTACTATGTAAAACATAAAGCCGGTTTTAAAAATATTGCCTTATTTTCACGTTTAGAACAAATGCATTATAGTTTAAGAATGCCTGGATATCATGAATTTACTATTGATTTAAAATTTCAGAGTATCTGAGTTAAAAATGCCTCTTCATAAAGATGTCCCTGGAAAACAGCAAAATAATGCCTCATTTTCCCAAGATTATATAACCCCCAAAGCTCATATCATCCCCAGCTGGGGCTATGATATTCATCACATCTCAACCAACAGAAAAAAATTTAAGACAACTCTTCTTCTTTCTCTCTTCTCCACCATCTTTCTCATTTTCCATCCTCAGGGAGGAGAAGGTGTGTGGAAGAAAAGGACAAGGTAGGTGTCTTAGTCATCTAGTGCTTCTATAACAGAAATACCACAAGTGGATGGCTTTAACAAAGAGAAGTTTATTTCCTCACAGTAAAGTAGGCTAAAAGTCCAAATTCAGGGTGTCGGCTCCAGGGAAAGGCTTTTTCTCTCTGTTGGCCTCCTCATCAACCTTCCTCTGGACTAAGAGCTTCTCTACGCAGGACTAAATCAAAAGCTAAGAAGTTTCCTGAATACAACCAAAGACTTCGAGGGACAGAGTAGCAGGGGCAGGGGTCTAGGGACCATGGTTTCAGGGGACGTCTAGGTCAGTTGGCATAACAAAGTTTATTAAGAAAATGTTCTGCATCCCATTTTGGTGAGTGGCGTCTGGGGGTCTTAAAAGCTAGACAGTGGCCATCTAAGATGCATCAATTGGTCCCAACCTACCTGGAGCAAAGGAGAATGAACAACACCAAAGACATAAAGAAAATATTAGCCCAAGAGACAGAAAGGGCCACATAAACCAGAGATTCCATCAGCCTGAGACCAGAACTAGATGGTGCCGGGCTGCTGCCAATGACCGCCCTGACAGGGAACACAACAGACAGTCCCTGATGGAGCAGGAGAAAAGTGGGATGCAGAACTCAAATTCTAGTAAAAAGACCAGACTTAATGATTTGACTGAGACTGGAGGGACCCTGGAAGACATGGCCCCTGGACTCTCTGTTAGCCCAAAACTAAAACCATTCCCGAGGCCAACTCTTCAGACAAAGATCAGACTGGACTATGGGACATAAAATGATACTCATGAAGAAAGTGCTTCTTAGCTCAAGTAGATACATGAGACTACATGGGCAACTCCTGCCTGGAGGAGAGATGAGAAGGCAGAGAGGGTCAGGACCTGGTTGAATGGACATGGGAAATCTGGGGTGGAAAGGAGGAGTGTGCTGTCACAGTATAGGGAGAGCAACCAGGATCACATAACAATGTGTGTATAAATTTTTGTATGAGAATTGTAAACTTTCACTTAAAACACAATAAAAAAAAAAAAAAGAAAAAAGGAAGAATTACAGGGAAATTTAAAACAATACAGAATTAAAATTCCATTGGAGGCAATAAACAGCAGAATTTACTCTGCGGAACATCAAATTAGTGGAGTAGAGGAGAAATTTGGGAAGTTATTATAGAAGGCAGAGAAAAAGGAAAAAGAGTTTAAACTAACTGACAATGTATAGAATAGAGAATAAATATCCAATTTAAGAATTAAAGTCCTTCTCAGGAAGACAAGGAACTGGAATAGAAACAACAATCAAAATCATAATTGAAATATATTCATTAAGAGAAAATGCATAACAGATTGAAAGGATTCGCCATATACAGGAAAATGAATCCCAATTTTAGATATATGTAGATAAAAAAATTTAACTTTCAAGATATTAAAAAAAAAAAACCTTATAATTACCCATGTTGGATAATAAAGTACAAAAGAATAAAATTTAGGCTGGCCTCAAATTTTTCTGCTGTATCTAAAACAATGCCTATCGCTTAGCTGATATTCAATAAATATTTATTGAATGAATGAATAAAAGAATGAATTAATGTGTGATGGCAACAAAAATAACAGGATTCAGAAAATACAACATCTCTGTTCTTCATGGAGCCCTGGTGGAACAGTGGTTAAGAGCTAGGCTGCTAACCAAAAAAAGGTTGGCAGTTTGAATCCACCAGCCGCTCCTTGGAAACCCTATGGGGCAGTTCTACTCTGTCCTATAGGGTCGCTATGAGTCAGAATCGAGTCGACGGAAACGGGTTTGGTTTTTTTTGGTTACGTTCTTCACTGGAACAAAAAAGAACTGATGATTTAACCACAGCTACCTAAGGGATTATCAAAATGAACTTGTCAGATGCGATGAAGTGATGGTACATGAACTTTGGTAGGCTTCACTGTGAGACTAGGAGATTATTAAAAGTTAATAACAACTATCAGAGAGATAGAAGGCACTGCAAGAAAGAAACATATTTACTTTGAATATCGTCAGTTTAAATGCATGACTACTAGAAAAGAGGGAGCTTTAAGGAGGAGTGGGGAACATGATTAATTCCAAATTAAAATAGAACTCCCATACTAAGAAGCTACAAATTATTTGAAATTTTTAGAAAGAAGGGAACCACTAAAATGTTTGTGTATACCCTATACCCCTGGTCTCTTAGGCAACTTTTACCTTTCCTTGGAGATATTATTGGATATTAAGCATGCTCTGCCAGTATGTATTGTGGGATGACTACAAGGAAGCTATCAGGAATGCTTAGCATAGAAGGAACTACATGATCCTTAAGTCCTTACATAGCTTAAAATAACTTGTGCAGCCCTTTCACTGACTGCTCACAAGTGGAAAATAAAGGCAACATTATTAAAATGTCTTGATCACTGTGTTACTCTAGAAAGATGGGTTTGGGAACAAGGGGATGGATACCCAGGACTGACACTATAATGGAAGTCAAAATTACATGATCATTGCAAGAGGTCTGAGGAAAATATTTACCTCTACCATCCAAATCTAAACAAACTTGTAGTAAATTAAAGGCACTGGTCTCTCAATCATAATAGTACTTTACAACAAACCACATTATCACTCATAGGCATGACCTTTTGTATCAACTGTCTATTGCCACATTAATATTGTATAACAAGCCACCTCAAAACTCAATGTATTAAAAGGGAAAAAAACATTATTTCTCAGAAGTCTAAGGGATGTTTGGGTGGTTCTGCTTACCTGGCATAGGCTCATCTGATCTTGGTTGGGCTTGTTCATGTGTCTTTGGTCAGCTGACAGTTTGGATGAGGTCTGTCTGGTCTAGGATGACCTTGGCTGGGATGACATAGGTTTCCTCTAAGGATCTCTCCTAATCCTCCAGCAGGCTGTCCTAGTCAGGTTCTCACATTAGAGGCAGGGCTTCAAATAGTTTAGCCCAGTTGGAACCCCTGCTGAGAATTTGCATTTCCAACAAGTTCCCAGGTGATGCTAACGCTGCTGGTTAGGGACCAGTTCTGAGAACCACTAGTAGAGCAGTGGTTCTCAAAATTTATTACACTTAAGAATCACCTGGGGATCTTGTTAAACGGTAGATTTGGATTCAGTATACCTGGGGTGGAAATGCAAATTCTCAGCAGGGGTTTGAACCGGAACAAAGCCCTGGTTAGAGACAGGGGAATGTGAGAGGATACGGAAGCAAGCACTTTCTCAAGCCTGTTGGCATCAAATTTTGCCTCTGTCCCATTTAACAAATTAAGTCACATGCCACCACCAGAGTCAATGTGGGCAGGCACTACCAAATGATTAGAGGCATGAAATGGGGCCACAATAATCCTACCACACCATGTAAATGGACAGAAGACATTCCTCTAGTAAAGTCTCCCCTAGACAGAGTTCATCATCAGTAAACAAACATCAACTAAATGTGATTACAGCCATGCTAATAAAATATCTAATAAATATAACAAATATTAATAACATAAATAAGACTAAAAGGTAGCACAAATGTTATTGTGGATTTAGAGGGCTGACTTTCAATATTTTCTTGGGGGTTTCCAAGATTTCTTTCCAGATAAAATATATTTTACAAATATAAATCCATCTTCTTGGGTTTCCCCATCTTGATGAGAAAAGTATCACTACGCTACCTCCTTTTTCATCACACAGCTTTTTTCTCAAAACTCCAAATTTTATTACTATTAAATACTTCAAACACATTCACACATGCTCACACATACACACACATTCCCCTTTCACAGCCAAACCCCTAAAACAGTTACATTTTTCCTAAGTGTTAGTTCATATTATGGAGTACTTACAGATGTAGTTCTCAACCTTGACTGCTTGTTGGAATTAGTCGGGGGAACTTGAAAAAGTACTGATGCCTGTATTTCACCCACAGAGCTTCTGATGTAAGTGGTCTGCGATGTAGCCTGAACACCGGGAATTTAAAAGTCCCCAACAAGGTTCTAATGTGCATCCAGGGTGGAGAACCACTGATGTAGAGTGTTTGTCATCATTCCTTGTTATTTTGACATTGCTGTAATCATCCATTCTTAATTGGTGATTTGTTCATTTGCTAAAGCTGAAAGCAAGGAGGAAAGGAGGGAGGAAGGGAACACAAGAGAGCAAGCAGATGAAGAATTTTTTGCAAGAGTAGTATAAAATACGCTTTCATATAATATTTTAAAATGAGTCTTCCAAAAATAATCTATCGTAGTAATGACCCATACTAGGAAACGATGACAACAGAATCAAGGAAGTGAACACAAATCTACCCTTTGGAGCACAACATAACAAGCCAACAAGATTAAGAAAACTTTCTAGAAGAGACACACAAAAGGTACTGATTAAATGTTTCATAAATTTAAGGCAGTTGTACTGAAAACATCAAGACCTACAATGGAAAGTAGAATATGAAAATCTTGAAGACAGATGCTGCATTTATGATACAATTGGCCAGTAAGCTGGTTTTAGCTAAGTAAGATCCACTGGGATACCAGCTGGGTATATGGTAAATGCCTCGTTCTATAACTCTTTAAATACTCGGTATTCCATGAGCATATGATGAGGTTTTCAAATAACTTAAGAATAACTGTTTTGCCTCAAAGTTCCAAAATATTTAACTTTTTTTTTTTTTAAAAACTGAAGACCAGAGGATAACATTTAGAAGATAAATTAGTTGCTGTGCTGTTGTCATAGGACTCCGGTCAGTTGATCTGCCATCATTGTAGGTATTATCACTAAGGTGACCACATGTCTGGTTTTTTTCCAGGACTATCCCTGTTTACATCTGTTGCAGATGATCTAACTGGGGCATTAAAGGTTTATAGAACATTAAAAGAAACAGGACTTTGCACATGGTGACCCAAATAGGAAAAATAAACAAAATAAAGAGTCACATGAGTGCCAAGGAGACTCAAAGAAAAGGGAAGAAAAGCTTAGGGCCTAGAATATGAATAAATATTTTTGAGGAACTTAAATACATATAATCTTAATTAAAAGCAACATTGATTTGTCACAAAAAATGAGATAGGGTTGAAGCATCCATATTTCTAAAACTTTGTAACATTTAAAATGATCATAACTCAGAACGAACAGAAGTAATTTCTCAAGAAGTAATTTCCAAATTTTCCAACTACACGAAAGGTAAATAAAATCTTACAGAAATGAATTCCATTTAAAAGGGACTGATTACCTAGATTTACAGTTTGTTCAAATACACTCCCCATAGCAGGTATAACTCACACCCTTGTTGCATGATAACAATCAGAAACTAGCAATTTAAATTTCTATGTGTATCTTGAATCTTTAGTACAAGTGTTTGTTCAAACTCCAAAACTACGACAGGTGATTTGAGATGGTTATTGTATTAGTATTGCGGATGATGGTTTCTAGGTATAAATAAAAATGGACAGAGAAAACTTCAGTAACCTCCAATCTAGATAAGAGATAAGGGGGACTATTTAGCTGTTTAGCACAGAGCACTGCCAGTATCCAGGTCAACAGAAAGAGAGACTCTAAATGTTTTTGAGTGGGATAAAGTTGATTTTAGTGACTAGTACACCAGGTTAGATGTTGAATCACAGCTCAATAAAGTCATAGGTCAGCAAACCACTGCCTGTGGATCAAATAAGGCCTACCACATATTTCTATAAATAAAGTTTCATTGGAACACAGCCATGCCCATTTGTTTACTTATTGTCTATGGATGCATTCATGCTACAATGGCTGAGCTGAGTAGTTATGACAGAGGTCATATGGCCCACAAAGCCTAAAATATTTACTATCTGGCCCTTCACAGAAAAAGTCTATCAACCCTGACTGAGTTCATCAATTGTTATTTTCTAAGGAGAATTTTTGTTCTTTTAGTACTATGAAAACAGACAAACAACCTGTTCTAAATAAAAATAACCTGTTCTAAATGCAATGTGGTATCCTGGACTGGATCCTCAAATGGAAAAGGAACATTAGTTGAAGAACTGGTGAAATCTGAATAAAGACTATAGTTCAGTTAAAAGTAATGAACCAATATTATTTTCTTAGTTTTGACAAATGTACCATGGTTATATAAGACGTTAACATTAGGGGACCTCGCTGTACTGTGTTTGCAAGTTTTCTGTAAATCTAAAATTATTCCAAAACAAACGTTTATTTTAAAAAAAGATCAATTAAGACATTTTGTGTATGACTACAGGCAGTCTCCAGGTTACAAACATCCAACTTAAATACAACCCATAGCTATGAACCAAGCCCCGTAAAGCCTATTATACTAAAAACTTGAGGTACATACAATGGTTCAGAATAACAAATGGGCACTACTTCGTGATGCACATCAAAACATTATTATTATTATTACTGTATTACTATGTTAAAGATGTTTTAGTGTATCTGGAAGTGTTTCTTTAATTTTTTTTATGCATGGAAAGGTACCTTATATATACTATATACTAAGACAAACATTTGATTAACTGACGTTAGATACAAACTGTACCTGTTTCAATTTATGTACAAATTCGACTTAAAGACAGATTTAGGAACGGAACTCATTCATAATCCATGGACTGCCTGTATTTAAAAGGCAGAGGCTTTAAAGCATATAAGTCTATCAATTATTTTCTATAAAAATAACTGTCTTTATATATTTAAGACTGTGTGAATTGGGGAAACCCTGATGGTTAAGTGCTATGGCTGCTAACCAAAAGGTCGGCAGTTCAGATCCACCAGGCGCTCCTTGGAAACTCTATGGGGCAGTTGTACTCTGTCCTATAGGATCACTATGAGTCAGAATCGACTTGATGGCAACGAGTTTGGGTTTTTTTTTTTTTGGTGCAAATTGGTAAGCATTTGTTCTAAGACATGAGTAATGAAAATGTTTTATATTTACTATCAGAGGTTCAAAGATCTTCCTTCGGCCCTTGAAAGAGTCTTTAATATCACCTAGCCAGTGGCCTTTTCTAGTGTGTTAGTCCAAGCCCTAGTGAACCCTCCGAGCTGTCTTAAGGACTACTGCCGAGAGAAGGGAAGCCCAGCAGTTATGTCTCTGAAACTCCTGCTAAGCTCCATCCTGAGACTCTGCAATTTAATCTGTTTTACAGGTTTGATTTTCTCATAGGCTTTTATTGACAGAAATGTTCAAAAATTAGAGTTCTCATTCAAATTGCTCATTTCACAGGCAAGGAAACTTAGGTTCAGAAAGCTCACATGCCTTGCAAAGAACATTTAAGTATTGTTTTCAGTTGTCACTCCACAGTAAATTCCAAAAGAAAAACAATTCCTCCTAAAGTTAACTATTAAACGTTGTCTTTAGTTAAATAATTCAATCTTTGTCATAACTGATTCTGAATTTTTTCTGGACACTACTTTCTTGGAGTTTGGTTATAAAATAATTATCTCTCCATGTGTACTGGAATGATCGCATTATAAAAGTGCTATGCCAATTTTACCCACCTGGCTCAACTAATCATGTAAAATAGCATTTCCTTAGAATTCTGTTTATCTTTGCGGGCAGAGCAAAGTTCCACTAAACACCAGATCTTCCTTTTATTTCTCTTATTTCCTTTACTTGGGAAGTCTCTAAGGAAACATGGTCTGGTGCAGACTCTTTGAAACTCTTGATTTTCACTAGGGAAAAAATATTATCATTTACTATGGCAACCTTATTTTCTCAGAGTTCCTTGTTGCACCTTATTGGCACTAAACAGGGGATAATCTTTATTATTCAATGGTGGCTCTGATAAAGCTCTTTTCCTTTTAGTGGTTTGCAAGACCCCTTGAAGCCCTCCTCTCTACAAAGTGAGATAGCTCTCTTAAAGGAGAATATGTTGAATTTTCCTAAGAGAATGTCACCTTTGCCACCTGTCCATCAAGCATTTATGGCACATGGTATCTCTGCTCTCTAGGCACTAGTCAGCGATGTCTACTAGGAGTAGACTTTAACACTTCCAAAAGTTTAGGTGAGATTTCTGATATCTGATAACTAACCATCTCTTCAAATTCTCTCACTTGTATTGAAAGATGACTGGCGTATCAGGAATTTTTTTCACTCAAAAATAACACGGAACTTTTCAAAGTGGCTTACACAATGTGAACTTTTCAACTTTCATGTCTTATCTAGTGC
The DNA here is from genome assembly GCF_000243295.1 of Trichechus manatus latirostris. Taxonomy (NCBI): domain Eukaryota; kingdom Metazoa; phylum Chordata; class Mammalia; order Sirenia; family Trichechidae; genus Trichechus; species Trichechus manatus. Next base: position 7,198,189 of record NW_004444036.1, read on the forward strand.
TGCTATAACAGAAATACCACAAGTGGGTGGCTTTAACAAACGGAAATTTATTTTCTCACAGTTTAGGAAGCTAGAAGTCCAAATTCAGGGTGCCAGCTCTAGGGGAAGGCTTTCTCTCTCTGTCAGCTCTAGGGGAAGGTCCTTGTCTCTTCAGCTTCTGTTTCCTGGTTCCTTGGAGCTCTCCGTGTGGCTAGGCATCTATCTTCCCCCATCTCTGCTTGCTCCTGTTATCTCTTTTAAGAGATTCACTCGAGAAACATCCTACACCAATCCTGCCTCATTAATGTAACAGAAAACTCATTCCCAAATGGGATTACAACCACAGGCATGAGGTTAGGATTCACAGCACACATTTTTGGATGCAATTCAATCCACAACACTTCACGATATCGATAAGACCAGAGATGGAGTAAGTTTTAGATGTGTTTTGATCTAGAATTCACTCAATTACTTTACCTTTCTCGTTTCTGCCTTCCCCCTCTATCTACGTCTTCCTAATGTTAGTATTCCTTACTGACACATGATGTCAGCCTAACAGCTTCCAGGAACTCCATGTTTCTTGTTTGTATCTGGCAGAAAATGAATATATCTCAGGTAGCTTCTAGAAAATTTTCTTCTCATATGTATTGTCCTTGCACCCAAACCCCACTGTGGCTAGAAGGATAGAACATGTTGACTACTTTGAGCCAATCAGCAGCACATAGAAGAGGGGGATGATTCTGAAGAAGCACAGTGAACATGGAGGGTATGGGAAAGACATGGGTATCTGAATGACATTAGACAACCTTTACCAATATGAAACGGATAGGTGCTCAATGTCTCAGGACAGGAAATGTCCATTATAACCAAAGAGCAAAGATCATGGCGTATATTGGTATACAGTCCCCACAACACCCCCAAACACACACGTACATACACACTCATGCGTTCACTAAATTGTGAGCTAAACTTGGATTTTTATATCACATTAATATAAGAAATCTTCTGGGAGAAGCTTCAGTAACGTGTTCAGCCACTGTTAAAAAGAATATGCACTATTTTATTCAATGTTCCTCTTTAAAAGGTTCTATACCAATGGCTGGCAAACTACTTCTATAAAGGGCCAGATACTAAATGTTTCAGGCCTTGTGGACACAGGGTCTCTGTCGCAACTACTCAACGCTGCCGTCGTAGTATGAAAATAGACATAGTCAATAGATAAATGAACGAGCTCGGCTATGTTCCAATAAAACTCCATTTACAAAAACAGGTGAGGGATTGGATTTGGCCCATGGGCCGTAGTAGTTTGCCGACCCTGCTCTAGATCATAAATTCTTTCTAAAACAAACTGAAAAAAATATTTTGATGTCCTTAGCTGAACTTGTACTCTTCTTTTTACCTGACAGTGAAAACTCTGAAACTCATCCTATTTTGCCCTTTTTTTCTCTGCTACCAGGAAGCTCAGAGCTAAATTTAATGCTCACTTTTAGTGAGTACTACATCTCATTTTCATTGGTATCTCCTTGGAATCTCTTCCCTTCTATAAGGTCTCATATCTCTGCCTTTACACCATATAATTTTCTTACTCTGCACATATTTTAATATAATCGAGTCTTTAAATTATTTTTATAAATAAGTGAAACATAAATTATATTTAAAATTTTAAGATTTCTCTTTTACACATCAAATCCCCCCCAAAAAACCATTGCCATCAATTTGATTCCAACTCATAGCCAACATATAGGAGTCTAGTCCATTAATGCCAATGTCTAGGTCTCCTTGAAATTCATTTTACAAATAAGCAAACTGAGACCCAGATACTACCATAATCATCAAGCAAAAAAGTGCTAACTCCTTGACTATAACATTGATCTTCTGTGTCTGACCTAGGTTATTGCAGAAATAGGATAACAGAAATAGAAAGGTATAAATGTATTCCAGAATTGTCATAATGCTAACTGCTCTCAGTTTTACCTTAGACAATAACACACCACTAGTCATCATTAGTGTCTTTCTCCTTCCTGTTGCCTCTTTCTTTTCTGTTACAGAGACACTACTTTCTCTGTTACTTCACATCCTGCATTGTTACTGGCTCATCTCTAATCCTGGGTTTCACCTGTACTGTTAATATCTCTCTGTCTCCCTGCTTCTTCCACTTCATGTCTATACAGACTCTGTGGCTTCTCCTACTTTGTTTTTACCTCAGTAGGGTTTTTGCTTCTATGTCCTGTTCCAAAGGTCCTCTCAAGCCTGTGCTCCCACTTTCAGCCCTGACTTGCTGTTATCCCTCACATGCTCTGGAATATAAAATTTCTGATTTGTGGCTTTCATCTGTGGCTGTCAATATCATCTTTTCTTTTATTCTTTGCTCCAGTAGCTGCAATCCAGGGACCATATTTTTAATAACCTCAGGTTTAAAGAACTGTGATAGGAAGTCCCTAAATTGGCCCTTAGTTGTCTTGGAAGCCAAAAGGCATGGGAGAGAGAAAATAAACTGAACAGAGAGTAACTCAAACAAATGCAGTCATGTTGGTGTGCCTTGAGTTTAGTTCATTAGCTTCTGCTCACTACCATGTCAGCTGGAAACTGTGTATAAACCCCCCAAAAAGAAAACTGCAAGCCTATAAAACACTAGGCATTAATGTGCAGCTAGAACAGATTTAACAGAGAAACTCATCATACTCTTCCCATACCAGGCTCTATGAGATTATCCAAAAAATAATTACAGAGAAAACAAAGCACTTTAATTTATCTTTCGGGATTATTATTGGAATGTTCTTCAACTCTAATGATTTGGACTTTTTCACTAGCATTATTTTATTTTGGTTTAAAAAAATAACTGGAGTCAAATCTTTCTTTTTAATGCTAAAATTTTCCAAAAGACTAAGCCTTTTCGAGTACAAACTTCATTAGGGACTGAACAAGAAGCTGAGCACATATTTCACAGAAATTTTCTCCTTCCCACTGAGACTAAGAGGATAAATTAGGCTAAAAACAAACACTTAGAAAAGCAAGTAGCTTGAAAGATGTACTCAGAAGCTTTGCTCATAGAGTTGAGGCAGAGATTTGTCAATATCTGCTTAATTTGATTAAAACTGAGCAATCTTGATGTGAGTACCCACATGCCCACCATGCTATGTGCTTAGGGCATCAGTTAAGCAAGGCACTATGAAAATATTTAGTGAAAAAGGAATATGATTTATATTTAAAAGAAAGCATTACAGTAGTTATCATCAACATAAGAAAAATCAGATTTTTCCATCATTTAATATGGTTTTTATTTCGAATTATAAATGATGGTGGAAACTATAAGCTTTTCAAGGAAAGGGTCTCTAACAGTTTTATTTTGACCCGGCCCACATTGGTGCACTTGCACGCATGCACACACACCTGAGCTGCATTAAGTAAAACTGATATTTCCAATTTTGGATTCAAAAAAATCTTTTTAAAGTCACCCACTTTAAAGGTGACCTGGTCAATGGTTAAGCGCTCAGCTGCTAATGGAAAGGTTGGCAGTTCAAACCCACCCAGCGGCTCCGTGAAAGAAAGACCATATGATCTGCTCTTGTAAAGATTACAGCCTAGAAAACCCTATGGGGCAGCTCAGCTTTGTTGTGCGGGGTTGCTATGAGTTGAAAATCGATTCAATGGCACCCAACAACACTGAGCCACATGCAATTTCGGTATTAATTCAGGTTAAGAAGAATTCTCCACCAAAGTTAAAAGATTTAGCTGATATTCGTTTGCTAAAAGTCATCCATCTAAAAAATCACATTTCAAAATCCTCTAGTCCAACTACAACATAAGACAGTTTAAAAATAATAAATACAGTGTTTCTTACTACAATCAAGTATACGAGACTAAATGGGCAACACCTGACCAAAAGCAAAGACAAGAAGGCAGGAAGGGACAGGCAAACTGGACAAATGGACACGGGGAACCGGGGTGAAAAGGGAAAGGGGGAAGGGAACTGCAACTAATGTCACAAAACAATTTGTGCATGAAATTTTTGAATGAAAAACTAATTTGTGCTGTAAACTTTCACCTAAAACACAATAAAATTTAAAAAAATAATAATAAACACAGCTCTTTGGGAACACTTCTGTTACATGAAAAAGCAAACGATATTGTAGTTTGCTTTATTAATAACTTTAATCCGACTGAGGACTTGAGATCCACATTTTCAACTTTTTTGTCAGTTTTTCTTCAAATAATAAAGCCATGATATGAGCCAGATTCAGTATTGGCTATTCTGAGAAGCCTCACACATCTGTCAGTTTGTCATACAATGGTGGCTGGCGTGTTGCTGTGATGCTATAAGCTATGCCACCGGTATTTCTAGTACAGCAGGGTCACCCATGGTGGACAGGTTTCAGCAGAGCTTCCAGACTAAGACAGACTAGGAAGAAGGACCTGGTGGTCTTCTACTGAAAAGAATTAACCAGTGAAAACCTTATAAATAGCAGGGGAACATTGTCTGGTATAGTTCCAGAAGATGAGCCCCTCTGTTGGAAGGCACTCAAAATACGACTAGGAACGAGCTGTCTCCTCAAGGTAGAGATGACATTAATGACATTGATGGAGTAAGTTTCAGGACCTTCATTTGCTGAAGTGGCATGACTCAAAATGAGAAGAAACAGCTGCTAACATGCACTAATAATCAAAACATGGAATGTACGAAGTACGAATCTAAGAAAATTGGAAATCATCAGAAATGAAATGGACCACATAAAGATCGATATCCTAGGCATTAGTGACCTGAAATGGACTGGTATTGGCCATTTTGAATCAGACAATTATATGGCCTACTATGCCAGGAATGACAAATTGAAGAGGAACGGCATCAAATTCCTCATCAAAAAGAATATTTCAAGATCTATCCTGAAGTACAAGGCTGTCAGTGATAGGATAATATACATAAGCCTACAAGGAAGACCAGATAATACGACTATTATTCAAATTTACACACTAACCACTAATGCAAAAGATGAAGAAATTGAAGATTTTTGCCAACTTCTGCAGTCTGAAATTGATCAAACATGCAATCAGGATGCATTGATAATTACTGGTGATTGGAATGCTAAAGTCAGAAACAAAGAAGAAGGATCGGTAGTTGGAAAACATGGCCTTGATAATAGAAATGACACCAGAGATCCCATGATAGAATTTTGCAAGAATAATGACTTACTCATCACAAATACCTTTTTCAGGGCCACATAAACCAGAGACTTCATCAGCCTGAGACCAGAAGAACTAGATGGTGCCCGGCTACCACCACGGAATGCCCTGACAGGGAATACAACAGACAGTCCCTGATGGAGGAGGAGAAAGGTGGGATGCAGAACTCAAATTCTAGTAAGAAGACCAGACTTAATGGTCTGACTGAGACTGGAGGAACCCCAGAAAGCATGGCCCCTGGATTTTCTATCAGCCCAGAACTAAAATAATTTCCAAGGCCAACTCTTCAAACAGGGATTGGACTGGACAGTGGGACTTAAAGTGATACTTGTGAGGAATGTGCCTCTTAGCTCAAGTAGATACAAGAGACTAAATGGGCAGCTTCTGTCCAGAGGTGAGATGGGAAGGCAGAGAGGGTTAGTCGCTGGTTGAATGGACATGGCGAATCAGGGGTGGAAAGGAGGAGTGTGCTGTTGCAGAATGGGGTGAGCAATTAGAGTTACATAACAACGTATGTATAAAATTTTGTATGGGAGAAAAAAAAACAAATACCTTTTACAAAAACATAAACAATGACTATACACATGGATATCACCAAATGGAATACACAGGAATCATACTGACTACATCTGTGGAAAGAGACGATGGAGAAGCTCAATATCATCAGTCAGAACAAGGCCGGGGCCAAGAGCAGAACAGAACATCAATTGCTCACATGGAAGTTCAAGCTGAAGCTGAAGACAATTAGAGCAAGTGCATGAGGGCCAAAATACGGCCTTGATATAGCCCACCTGAATATAGAGACCATCTCAAGAACAGATTTGACACACTGAACACTAATGACCAAAGACCAGACAAGTCGTGGAATGACATCAAGGACATCATAAATGAAGAAAGAAAAGGGTCATTAAAAACACAGGAAAGAAAGAAAAAACCAAAATGGATGTCAGAAGAGACTCTGAAACTTGGTCTTGAATGTCAAGTAACTAAAGCGAATGGAAGAAATGATGAAGTAAAAGAGCAGAACAGAAGATTTCAAAGAGTGGTTTGAGAAGACAAAGTAAAGTTCTATAATGAAATGTACAAAAACCTGGAGTTAGAAAACCAAAAGGGAAGAACACACTTGGCATTTCTCAAGCGGAAAGAACTGAAGAAAAAATTCAAGCTTCGAGTTGCAATACTGAAGGATTGTACAGGGAAAATACTGAATGAAGCAGGAAGCATCAAAAGAAGATGGAAGGAATACACAGAGTCACTGTACCAAAAAGAATTGGTCGACGTTCAACCACTTCAGGAGGTAGCATAAGATCAAGAACAGATGGTATTGAAGGAAGAAGTCCAAGCTGCACTGAAGGGAATGGCAAAAAAAAAAAGGCTCCAGGAATTGAAAGAAAACCAATATAGATTGTTTCAACAAATGGATGCAGCCCTGGAGGTGTTCACTAGTGTATGTCAAGAAATTTGGAAGACAGCTTCCTGGCTGTTATAGATTGAATTATGTCCCTCCAAAAAATGTGTGTCAACTTGGCTAGTCCATGATTCCCAGTGTTGTGTGCTTGTCCACCATTAGGTCATCTGATGTGATTTTCTCATGTGTTGTAAATTCTACCTTTAGGATGTTAATGAGTGGGATTAGTGGCTTTTATGTTAATGATGCACGAATCAATCTACAAGATTAGGTTGTGTTTTCAGCCAATCTCTTTCAAGATGTAAAAGAGAAGTGAGTAGAGAGACAGAGGGATCTCATACCACCAAGAAACAAAAGCCAGGAGAACAGCATGTCCTTTGCACCTGGGGTCCCTATGCTGAGATGCTCCTCGATCAGGGAAGATTCATGACAAGGACCTTCCCTCAGAGCCGACAAAGAGAAAAAGCCTTCCCCTGGAGATAGCTCCCTGAATTTGGACTTCTAGCCTGCTAGATTATGAGAGGATAAACTTCCGTTTGTTGAAGCTATCCACTTGTGGTATGTCTGTTATAGCAGCACTAGATGACTAAGACACTAGGCAATCAATTGGAAGAGATCCATATTTGTGCCCATTCCAAAGAAAGGTCAACCGACATAATGTGGAAATTGTCGAACAATATCATTAATATCACACTCAAGTAAAATTTTGCTGAAGATCATTCAAAACTGGTTGCAGCAGTACATCGACAAGGAACTGCCTGCCAGAAATTCAAGCCAGATTCAGAAGAGGACGTGGAACGAGGGATATCACTGCTGATGTCAAATTGATCTTGGCTGAAAGCAGAGAATACCAGAAAGATGTTTACCTGTGTTTTATTGACTATGCAAAGGCAGTTGACTGTATCTATCATTAAAAATTATGGGTAACATTGCCAAGAATGAGAATTCTAGAAAACTTCATTACGCTCATGCAGAACCTGTACATAGACCAAGAGGCAGTCGTTCAAACAGAACAAGGGGATACTGCGTAGTTTAAAATAAGGAAAGGTATGCGTCAGGGTTGTATCTTTTCACCGTATCTATTCAATCTGTCTGCCGAGCAAATAATCTGAGAAGCTTGACTATATGAAGAAGAACACTGCATCAGGATTGGAGAAAGAAGCGTTAATAACCTGCAATATGCAGATAACACAATCTTGCTTGCTGAAAGTGAAGAAGCCTTGAAGCACTTACTGATAAAGATCAAAGACTACAGCTTTCAGTATGGATTATACCTCAACATAAAGAAAACAAAAATCTTCACATCCGGACCAATAAGCAACATTATGATAAATGGAGAAAATACTTAAGTTGTCAAGGATTTCATTTTACTTGAACCCACAATCAACACCCTTGGAAGCAGCAGTCAAGAAATCAAACGACGCATTGCATTGGGCAAATCTGCTGCAAAAGACCTCTTTGAAGTGTTAAAAACCAAAGGTGTTACTTTGAGGACTAAGGTGCGCCTGACTCAAGCTATGGTATTTTCAATTGCCTCATACGCACGGGAAGGCTGGTCAATGAGGAAGACCGAAGAAGAGCTGACACCTTTGAATTATAGTGTTGGCAAAGAATATTGAATATACCCTGGACTGCCAGAAGAATGAACAAATCTATCTTGGAAGAAGTACAGCCAGAATGCTCCTTAGAAGCGAGGATGGTGAGAGTTTGTTTCACTTACTTTGGACATGTTATCAGGACAGAACAGTCCCTGGAGAAGTATATCATGCTTGGTAAAGCAGAGGGTCAGTGAAAGAGAGGAAAACCCTCTATGAGATGGACTGACAGTGGCTGCAACAGTGGGCTCAAAAGCATAACAAAGATTGTGAGGATGAGGCAGGACCAGGCAGTGTTTTGTTCTGTTGTACATGGGGTCGCTATGACTTGGAACTGACTCGACAGCACCTAACATTTTGAGAAGAGAGATGGGAATTTCAAAGCGGTAATGTAACTGACTAAAATTCACACCTCTAAGTCCATGACCAAACCATGACTGCAAAGCAGTTTCTCAGTGCTTCATCCAGGGAACCTAAAACTAATGCTAAGTACATTTAAAAATATTATCACTGCATAAAAATAATGAATCTGTGATATGAGAAGTGGGATCCAAAAAGAGAACCTCCCGAGAGACTATGTTGGATGTATGTAAAATAAAAATCCAAGTAGTTTTATGTTAACATGACATTAAAAACTTTCTCTAGTCTCTATATTTGTGTTATACTTTCAGTCCTCACAATTGTGTCACAAAAGAATGGAGAATCCAGTGATCCAGGACAAGTTACCTAAATTACTTTTTACTCCTGGCTCAGCCATATTAAGAAATCCTGGGCTAAGCACTAAAAACAATTCTGTTTCTACATTAAGATCATTAGCAGCATCTGATATCGACTTCTGTTTCATTACAGGAAAAGAGCTTCTAAAAACAGCTATCTGATTAAGTTTGAAAATGTGAGTAAGAGTTTTGTTTCTTTTTTTAGTTTGATACATGACAATAGTCAGAAGTAACATTTACTTTTAATAAAATAATGGAACCACAGAGCTGGAAATGTCTTCTGATGAATTATTGGATCATATTGGATCATAGGGTTCAGTATTTCATAGCATATGAAAGTTGTCAGATTCACTTGTATTTCTTGTATATATGCTGTTAAAAATAATCAAAACTCACAGAAATTTGAACGTAAGGTTTATTCTGAGCAGTTATGCCATATGCACATGGGGCAGCCATTTTGATTCCAGAAAAAGCAAATGGCTCTAGGAAGCTAGGTACAATGAGGCTTATAAAGAGAGGAGGAGGGAAAATATAGAAGATCAACCATTGGCTAATTTTAACATGACTGATTGAACCCTGCCCTCCCCCTTTTACTGAGATCAAGGGATATCAGTCCAGAAGATTAGTCTCTGCGCCTCCACTCAGCCATATACTTTGAGATTCAATTTACTAAGCCCAGCTTCCAAGAGGAAAGAAAGGATTTACAACTTCTGGTGAAATAAAAGTGGCTGGTGGAGTGATTTTGGTTAGAGATTTCTTTAACGTATTTCATTTTGTGGGTATGAAAACCCCAAAATCAAAGCAAGATATCTGCTATCAATTTCTCTCTTTGACAATACCAAAACCATAAATTGTGGGCAAGATTGTGGAAGAACCATATGAAGAAACCATGGTACAAATCTTTTTTTTTTTTTTTTTTCAGCAGCACTAACCAAATAAATCAAACTCATTGTCATCGAGTCGATTCGGACTCATAGAGGCATGTTTATTCTTTAAAATGAACATTCCAAATAATTAGTCATATATGGTCAAATATCCCCATTTATTTACATCCCCTGCAATAGAATAGGAGCCCTGGTGGCACAGGGGTTAAAGCTCTCAGCTGCTAACGGAGAGGTCAGGATTCGAACTCACCAGCTGCTCCACGACAGATGTGTCAGTCTGCTTCTGTAAAGAGTTACAGACTTGAAAACCTTATGGGGCAGTTCTACTCTGTCCTACAGGGTCTCAATGAGTCAGAATCGACTTGATGGCAGTGGGTTTGGCAATAGAATATAAATCGTCCAGATAACAGTTATATATTCCAAGGCCTATTCTCCATTATTTTTTAAACTGCTTGAAACACTGGTTCCTTTCACAATGTTTAAAATGAAAATAATAGGGGTAGGGAAAAGTTACCTTGCATTTCACTCCCTATTTCCTGACAGATGTGCCTTTTTCTCCCTGTGAAAAATATTCCTCTTCTCTTTCTCTTCTTTCTCCCCAAAACTGTTCTCCCCACTCCATCTTTTGGTTAATACGATGTTTCTGTAATTGAAAAGAGAAATAAATGACTAAGCCTAGTAACCCAGGAGCTACCAGCTGCTTCTCAAAGGGTAGGATTGTCAAGGGAAAGAAAAGAGCAACATCCTTTCCTTTCACATTCCCCTCTACAGTTTGTCTCCTCTTTTTAATTTCCCTGCCCAGATGAAATACTAGATAGTACTTCTTTTTACTCCATTTTCTGCTTCTATTGCCTGGTGCTTCCACTTCAGCTGAGGTCAAAGAGATGAATGCCTAGGCGACTAATCTAGTATAAGGGAGCAGCAAGTCCCTTCTCTAATGATGATGTATAATAACTATAAGTTAAGAGGAAATCTTCTGCTTTGTGCTTTATTAACTAGACTTCATTTTTTATACTTACCAAACTTAGTCCAACTTGGAAATTTATCGATATTTCTTTCCTTCCTATTATCTCCTCTTACTTTTAACTAATGGGGAAACCACTTAAAATAATTAACTGTTGGAAATTGGTTTAGAATATGTCTAGTTGCTCTAAGCCTACTTTCAGTTCAATTCTATCTTCAAATGAATGATTCTTCTTAAGACACAGGCCTGTGGGTCTGACTGAAATGAACATTATAGAGCATTATTCTGGAAGTTTACCTTTAAACTCCATGAGAAGAGACCCCATGCCTATTTCATATACTCACTGTTATATTACCGGAGTCGGGCACTGTTTAGGCACTTGATATATATCTGCTGAGTGAATACACAAATGTTTCTTCCTCCATTAGGCCATCAAAAGACTATTCCAAATAGTGCTGGTCTTTATAATCTTACTTTACAGAACATAATAAAGAACTCACTTAAATTCAAGCAACGTTCTATAGCAAACTGTGAGGAGTAGCACATTCACAGGGGACTCTGTGTGATTAAGTCATTGTTATTATTATAAATGATGCCGTTATGACAAGAAGATATTATTCCCCCACCGAAATCACAATCTACATCAGGAAATTAGAGCAGAAGAGTCTTGCAATTGAGCCGTTATTTGCTTAATTTTTATTATTACTGGTGTTCCACATTTGGACTATATCCAACTACCACTTCATTGTGGAGGTAGAGTGCTACTAGTACTCTGATTTCAATGAGTATTCAGTTCCTGGGAACATATTCCTAAGAGGCCTACTAGTCAGTCATTGTGGACAGTAAAATATATCATTATTACTATAAACATTCAGTGACCACCATTTATATGTAGGATAATGTACTAGGTTCTACTGAATTCATTCAATGATTAGGAAAGAAACAAACTAGTCATCAGAATAAGCAAAGAAAGAGAATTCCAGTTTAGCCACAACATAAACCACTCCACCTTCTTCAAAACATTTTTTAATATTTTTATTCAAACTCGTCCTTGCAATATTTCAAAAACTTGTATAAAGGAAAAAAATAAGATGGAAAGTTTGGAAAATTGTACTATTATTCAGTTGAAGCATGTAAGCATGTTTGTGTTAATGTAGTAGCTATCTTTAATTATAGGTAAGTTTAAACTACTTCTCATTCTCTTTTTTCAGTTCTTTTGTTGCCTTCAAAGTGCTTTGATGTGACCATATCCTGGAATTACTCCCTGACTTGGCAGTAAACATTTGGGCAACTTCTTGTCTGAGACAAGACTAACTGGTCTTCATTGCTGTTGCTTCATTTTCATTGTCCTATTTGTGATCCTAAGGTTATCCCTGGCCCCAGGTCCAGCTGTCTGTTGGCCCAAATTTGCCTGGGCTTCCTGCATATTTTACTGCATTACACAGACTAGCATGAGTTTAGCTCAGTCTCAACTATTCAAAAACATTTTGCCTTTACACTTCTGCTCTCTGAGGCACAAGACCCCACACTCAGATGGGCCTCATGCTGTTGTCATCTTGAAATTCTTAACACACGTAGTTGGCGACTTACGACGTATTTGAATTATGAAGAACCGCACTTAAGATCATATTTTTTGTACATTTTATCATTAGTAATATGTACTACATACAATGTTGCAGTGTGTAATTTGCTGATGTTATTATTCTCAGATGCTCACTCACAGATGTTCAAATATTGGATTTATAAAGATACTGACAACAAAAGGCAGTAATAATAAAAACTAAAAAAAAAAGAAAGAAGAAGAAGAGGTATCCAACTTACGACAGAGTCATCGGAATGGAACCACGACATAAGTCAGGGACTACCTGTAATTTTATCTTTGAACATGTGTTTTGTAAGTAAACTCCAATGAGACAATGGAGAGCATGCAGGTGAGCAGAAAAGATGCATGGAGAAAAAAAAAAAGCTTTATATTTTAGCACTGTTACGGCACTTTATTCCTGTTTTTTCAATAAGGTAGCCAACATTGTCATTTTGACCTGAGCCCGACAAATTATGTGGTCAGCCCTGCTCTAGGAAGAAATATCTGAAAACATGATGCAAATGGCAATTTCTCCTAAAGAAAACTCAAGAGAACTTGATTTTCAAAATGGCCCTTTGAATACCCTCAAAAAAGTTTTGCTGTAGTGAATCTTTATGATAAATACAGTACCTATCTAGTAGAGTGATTTAATTATCACAGGCTGTATTAATTACCATAATAAACTCCACTCCAATAGGACTCTAGGTATACAAGTCTTCTAGCCTCAGGCCTCTCCTCATTAAACTGCAATTAGCATGATAAATGGGGAGTGTGATTTTGCTGCAGCCGGTATTAGACCTACTTACTCATGAGGTGACAGGGGAAGCCATCAGAGACAAGAATTAAAGATATTTAAATAAAAAGGAAAATGGTAGGGTTTGTTGTCACCTAGCCATTAGGCTGGCCCACCTGTGTGCGGGTATACCTTACAAATTGCAGCCATAAACGATGAAGCCCTACAATAAGTACCAGTGTTAATCCTGGTTAATGCAACCTGGAGACTAAACACAGTCTGTCCTTGGAAGGTCATAAGTGTTGTCAGAATTCAAGAGGACGATAATTCTAACAAACCATTAATGGGAAATCTTACTAAGATGGCCACTACGGATGGCTCCTAAAACACTCTGCACTCTTCATCAGGTGATGAGATATTTCACTTTTGCTGATAGTCTGACCTGACAACATTACACCACAACAGGTATTAACATTTTTTAAAATTGTTAATTTAAACACACACACACATATGGGCGGGGTGGTAGGAATGAGCCCTGGTGGTATAGTGGTTAAGCGCTCGGCTGCTAATCAAAAGGTTGGCAATTCAAATCTACCAGCCGCTCCTTGGAAACCCTATGGGGCAGTTCTACTGTCCTATAAGGTCGCTATGAGTCGGAATCGACTCAACGGCAATGGGTCATAGTTGGGGGAAAGTTACTAAAGTTACTAAAAAACAATATCTACTCTAAACCCAGTGTTAAAACAAAAATCGTATTAAGCCAATAACAAAAACTGATTGAAGCTTATTTAATATATGATTTGCAAACCAGGGTAACATTTAGACTACCAAACCAAACCCATTGCCATCCAGTCAACTTCGACTCACAGCAACCCTATAGGACAGAGTTAGGACAGAGCAGAACTGCCCCATAGAGTTTCCAAGGAGTGGCTGGTGGATTTGAACTGCCTACCATTTAGTTAGCAGCCTGAGCTCTTAACCACTGTGCCGCCAGGGCCCCACATTTTAACTAGGGAGTCAAAAATGTTCTGAAGAGGAGAGATCCTCTAGAGACTCTTATACCCCATCTTACTGGCACTGTCATGGAAAAAGGCCAGGGAACATTGTTTACATAATAACAATTTACCCTAAAACACAGCCTCTAGTCCCACAAGGTTCTAGAAACTGACTGTACATAGATAAATCTTCACAAGGCCCAAGGCGAACATTTTTTACAAATTAAGCTAGGCTACTGTTTGACCTAAAAGTACCTTTAGGAAGACCAGTTTCTTCAAGGTTCAAGCTTCAAAAGAAGTTCTCAGGGAAATGGTTTGGGTGGATCACCTGAACTCCATGGAGCCCAGAAATCTAGATTCCAGGAGGATTAAAACTGTTTTTCAACAGAAAACCTCTCCACAAAAATAGGAAGTTTTATTATTGAATAAACATTAAACTAGAATGTGATGCATCACAGGCAATCCACTAAAGAGACTGAAAAGACAAAAAGGAATCTGACCCTTTACATAGCTGAATGGATACAGCCCATTACATTCATATTTTCAAGACAAAATTGCTAATTTTCTAGTATCTTTACGGCAGGATCCCCGAAGTTATGCTAAACTCCTTCCAGTAAAATTGGAAATAAGGATGTGACCTCCTTGGTAATTACATTTCAAGAGAGATAGGTCCCAGGTCTTTGAGGAAACAACCTTGATTTACATACTTTCCAAAGTGACAGGGAAAGAGTTTACCTTTGTAAGTTATCTAAAGTGAATTCTGAAAGAACAAGGGAGGAGGGGAGCCCCTTCCCTTATTTTCAACAGGGAGAATTAAAAGCTCTTATTTTCAATTTGTATGTCCTTAGAATATATTTATATATTAGACAAATATACTAAAATATAATTATATATATATACACATATATATATAAAACCCACTGCTGTTGAGTCGATTCCAACTCATAGCGACCCCATGGGGTTTCCGAGGCTGTAAATCTCCAAGGAAGCAGACTGCCACATCTTTCTCCCAGGGAGCCGCTAGTGGTTTTGAGCCACCAACCTTTCAGTTAGCAGTTGATGGCTTTAACCACATTTAATTTGAAATTCATCCTTTAAGAAGGTGACTTTGGTATATATGGCTTTATAGAAACCTAAAGTAAAAACAAATTACAAAATTTGATGTTAATGTGTGAAGACCTGCTTTAACTCTGACAATCAGGTTCCAGGAGAATCCCCTGTATCCTTGTAATATACTCCATTTTAACCCGAGTTTCTCTGAATGGGTTTCTGTTCTTTAATATCAAATAGTCTGCACTTTCAGCCTTGACATTAGTTTCTGAGATCCACACCCAGTTCCTGAAGAGTAGCAAGCTAGTATTCATCTTGATTGCTTTCTTTCACAAAATTTATATCCATTTTGTTACCAAAGCCTGCCAATTCTTCCTCTACAACATTTACCAGTCTTCTCTTTTCCACTCATGCAGCCATTGTGGTCACTTATCTTGACATATTTTGTTTTTGATTTATTATTAGTGTTTGCTTCCCTCTCAGAATTGACAGCCACACAGTATAGTTACTAATACTGATGTCGCCACATCATTACGCTGCACTTAGGGATGCTCAAATAATTCAATTGAATGCAACTTCAAGACTAATATATAAATTGCTTAATTGCATTATTTCTTAAATTTTATAAATTAACATCATTAAAGTCGAAAAAAAATTTTTTTTAATTAGAAACACCTCTGTTACACATTGATAGTGTTTCTTACTTTCCAGCCTCAATTCTTAACATAAAAAGAGTAAAAAATAATAGTAGGATGAAGAATAATGATGATATCTACTATCCATAAGGAATACTTGCTTTGTGCCAGGCATTGTGCTAAGGACTTTAAATATATTATTACATATAATCCTTATAAAAATCTTATAAAAACCTACTTTTCTTTTACGCATGAAGAGAAACCCTGGTGCCTACTGGCTGATTGGAAGCATCAAACCTTGTCTTCAAAATTTGTTACTGTGGCACCAAATGTCTTTAATCACATGCTTCCTCTAATTATTCTAGCTAGGGGGGCCCTGGTGGCATAGTGGTTAAGAGCTTGGCTGCTAACCAAAAGGTCGGCATTTCAAATCCACCAGTCGCTTCTTGGGAACCCTATGGGGCAGTTCTACTCTGTCCTATAGGGTTGCTACGAGTTGGAATCAACCCTATGGCAATGAGTAGGGCTTTATCTAAGGAGCCCTGGTGGAGCAGTGGTTAAAGCACTCAGCTACTAATGGAAAAGGTTGGTGGTTCAAACCCATCAGCCTCTCTGGCTCTGTGTGAGAAAGATGTGGCAGTTTGCTTCTGTAAAGATTACAGCCTTGGAAGCCCTATGGGGCAGTTCTACTCTGTCCTACAGGGTTGCTATGAGTTCGAATCAACTCAACTGCAATGGGTTTGGGTTTTTTGGTAGGGCCTTATCTGTTTCTATCTTGCAGGACTCTGTGAAGCAAAGTTCCAACTGCTTTTCTTTGTGTGCCTTCATTCCATGAGCACTCACATCTTCACATCTTGTCTCTCTCAGGGACTCAGAGGCAGTTTTGCTTCTTTGTTTGTTTTGTTTTCTTTTTAAAAGAACAAGGTGCCAGGCACAGGGCGGAACTAACACATTCCCTGAGAGTTTTATTCCACTAAGTGGAGATCTTGGCTTGTTGGCAAATTTGCTCCTGCCACTCCTTCCTATACTTCCATCTCCATAAGACTGATAGATTTGCACAGATTGGGTCTCTCACTGTAGTAAGCCCAGGGCAGTTTTTTTTTCTTTTCTTTTGAACATGCTTCTTAAATGATTTTTACTTTTTTTCTTTTTGAATATTTTAAAAAACAATTTGAACAGAAAAGCTTTGAATACGCTTTTCTGATGTTTCCTTATGATCTCAAATGCATCATGCCTATCCATAGTCTATCAACATTTTCAAACTGCTTGTCATTACATTTCATTAGGGGACAACATTCAGTATTGACTCATAAGCACAACTGCACTGGAAAAGCAAATGGGGTGGAAGGGGAAGAAAAGATTGACTGTGGTTGGCTGCTAGTCTTCCTTCTTAATGTTCTTCAAGCCAACATTGACTGGATTTTTCAGACCCCTGGCAAAAGGCTATACACAATACTTAATTATACATTTATTGTTCCTCACATTTCATCCTCTAAGAACACTGAACTGATTGTAGTTTTTCTAACATGCCGAGCTACTTCACATCTTGGTGCCTCTTCGCATACTGTTTCTTTAGTCTATAATATTTTTCATCCTCTTGTCTATGTGACAAATTTAAAGATACTTCAAAACCTAAAGATGATGTTCCTGTTGCTCTACTACATCATGGAAAAGTAATCACTCTTTTGGTGATTAGTTTATTTACATAGTACTACCGCTACACTTATCACACTGGTTATAATTTCCATTTTTATAGTTACATTTCTATTTCTCCTTGAGACCAGAGCCTACACCTAGCATAATTGGTTTGGCACTTAAAAACCCATTGCTGTAGAGTCGATTTAATATATGATTTGCAAATTGGGGTAACATTTCAACTACCAAACCAAACCTGTTGCCATCGAGTCGATTCCGACTCATAGTGACCCTATACAGAGCAGAACTGCCCCATAGGGTTTCCAAGGAGCGCCTGGTAGATTCAAACTGTTGACCTTTTAGTTAGAAGTCTGAGGTCTTGACCACTGCACCACCAGGGCTCCACTTAGTAGTTTCAAGATTTACAAAATTTAATCATTGAATATTAACTAAGTCTTAAATTGCCTCAATTTTAGGATGTAGGTTTTTTGTGTCCTTGTGCTAGACAATACAGCCTTTTCCAATGCACTGTTTTCCCTCTACTGGCTCCACCCACTAGAACTAAATTATCTGCAATATCCAAGAGGACTCCTAATGGGCAATTACTTTTGTCAGGTACTTTTGACTAGCATCAAAATCAGGCCCTTTAGAGCACATATTCATATAAATGACAACTCAAGTCAAACCTATCTATCTCCCTAAATAGATGAAACCATTTCCCACCCTTCAAACATTCTTTTCTCTCCTCTTAAGGTTATGTCAAAAATCATCATGATTAATAGTTAACATGTCCACTCTACTCAATGGAATCTCTGAAGAATTTGTTACCGTTCTTTTAGAATCCTATAAGAAATAAAATCCTTCCAAAACAACTGCATATCTCCAAACAAAAACTGGAGGAAAAAAATATATGTCATTATCAGATATCTTCTAAAATTATCATAATCATCAATACATAATAAGTTATGAAGAGGAAAATTAATAACAGATATCTTCCTTTGATTTTAAGGTTTTTCTTATCCACAAAACCAAATATTAACCATAAAAAGCCTGCCAGAAACTGTGCTACAGCAATGTAAATTTGCCTTTTCCTGCTACAAAAGGATAGTCATCAAAACATTGCCTCCTATTTTAAATCTCAGAAAGTCTCATGGTGGAGGGCCAAATTATTAGCAGCCAGCCAGAAGTAAACTGATACCAGTGGATCTCAGTAAAGGGGGAAAACAAAAACAAAAAAACCAAACCCATTGCCCTACAGCTGATTCTGACTCATAGCGACCCTATAAAAGGTGGGTTCAATCAATCAGGTTGAGACTGTTGTTGTTGTTGTTATTGTTAGGTGCCATCGAGTCGGTTCTGAATCATAGTGACACTATATGTACAACAGAACGAAACACTGCCTGGTCCTGCACCATCCTCACGATCACTGCTATGTTTGAGCCCATTGTTGTAGACACTGTAGACCATCTCATAGAGGGTCTTCTTCTTTTTGCTGATCCTCTACTTCACCTAGCATGACCCGCTACTTCTCCAGGGACTGGTCTCTCCCAAACACACGTCCAAAGAAAGTGAGACAAAGTGTTGCCATCCTCGCTTCTAAGGAGCATTCTGGCTGTGCTTCTTCCAAGACAGATTTGTTCATTCTTCTGGCAGTTCATGGTATATTCAATATTCTTCTCCAGCACCATAATTCAAAGGCATCAATTCTTCTTTGGTCTTCTTTATTCATTGTCCAGCTTTCGCATGCATATGAGGCAACTGAGAATATCATGGCTTGGGTCAGACACATATTAGTCCTCAAAGTGACATCTTTGCTTTTTAACACTTTAAACAGGTCTTCTACAGCAGATCTGCCCAATGCAATAAGTTTGATTTCTTGACTGCTGCTTCCATGGGCGTTGATTGTGGATCCAAGTAAAATGAAATCCTTGACAACGTCAGTATTTTCTCTGTTTATCGTGATGTTGCTTACTGGTCCTGCTGTGAGGATTTTTGTTTTATGTTCATATCAAGAAAAAATACAAAGTAATAAATAATACAAATCATTTATATGTGATAGATGGGGCTCCCTTCTCCCCCAGTTCTTTCAGAATTCACTTTAGATAGCTTGTAACTGTAAATTCTCTTTCTTTGAAAAGTATATAAATCAATGATGTTTCCACAAGGACCTGGGAACCATCACTTTTGAAATGTAACCATCAAGGAACATCACCCCTACCTCCTAGTTTCCTGCAAAGAGTTTACAGTAACTTCAGGTATCCTGCCATAAAGATATTAGAAAATGAGCAATTTTATCCTGAATACAAGAATATAATGGTTGGTGAGTGGCATCTGGGATCTTAGAAGCTAGTGAGTGGCCATCTAAGATGCATGAATTGGTCCCAACCTACCTGGAGCAAAGGAGAATGAACAACACCAAAGACACAAGGAAACTATTAGCCTAAGAGACAGAAAGGGCCACATAAACCAGAGACTTCATCAGCCTGACACCAGAAGAACTAGATGGTGCCCGGCTACCACCAATGACCGCCCTGACAAAGAACACAACAGAGAGGCCCTGATGGAGCAGAAGAAAAGAGGGGTGAAGAACTAAAATTCTAGTAAAAAGACCAGACTTAATGGTTTGAGACTAAAGGGATCCCGGAAGACATGGCCCCACACTCTCTGTTAGCCCAAAACTAAAACCATTACTGAGGCCAACTCTTCAGACAAAGATTAGACTGGAGTATAGGACATAAAATGATACTCATGAAGAGTGTGCTTCTTAGCTCAAGTAGATACATGAGACTAAATGGGCAGCTCCTTTCCGGAGGTGAGATGAGACGGCAAAGAGGCTGAATAGACATGGGAAATCTGGGGTGGAAAGGAAGAGTGTGCTGTCACAGTATAGGGAGAGCAACTAGGGTCACATAACAATGTATGTATAAATTTTTTTATGAGAGACTAACTTGAATTGTAAACTTTCACTTAAAGCACAATAAAAAAAACTTAGAAAAGAATATGATGAGTTGTATCCACTTAGCTATATAAACGGTCAGATTCCTTTCTTTGCAATCTCTTTAGTGGATTGCCTATGATGCGTCACATTCTGGTTTAATGCTTACTCGATAATACAACTTTTCTTTCTCTTCTATTTTTGTGGAGAGGTTTTCTGGATTGGGAGTAGATTCTGTTTTTAGTAAATTTTCCCCAACAATATTGAGTATTTTTTGCCAACACCACAATTCAAATGTGTCAATTCTTCTGTCTTCCTTATTCATTGTCCAGCTTTCACATGCATATGAGGCCACTGAAAATACCATGGCTTGGTCAGGCACACTTTAGTCATCAAAGTGACATCTTTGCTTTTCAATACTTTAAAGAGGTCTTTTGCAGCAGATTCGCCCAATGCAAAACGTCCTCGTTTGATTTCTTGACTGCTGCTCCCATGGGCGTTGACTGTGGATCCAAGTAAAATGAAATCCTTCACAACTTCAATATTTTTTCTGTTTATCATGACATTGCTTATTGGTCCTGCTGTGATGATTTTTGTTTTATGTTCATATCAAGAAAAAATATAGAGTAATAAATCATACAAATCACTTATATGTGATAGATGCTTATCATATATACCTATTACATATGTGCTATACACATATTATATATCACATATATATACATATTGCATACATGAATTTGTATGCATATGTGCCCAGTCAGGAGACAGAAAGCATAGCAGTTATTTAAACATAAAGAATTTAATATGAAGAACTGTTAACTATGTATAAAATTGTTAACTGGGTAACTGAAAGAGTAGAAAAAAAATTCTAAGGTATCACAGAGGTAGCAACTGCAGGAAATAGCTACCATCTGTAGCACTGGAGGAACAAAGAGAAGAGATTAGAATTATTGAAATTTAGACGCTTAGTAGAGAGGCCTCACAGAGAGCCTAAACTCTGAGGATGGATGAGTGTAGCTCAGCTGGTGTTGGTATCTCTGAGGAAGGTAGGATGAAGCTGGTTCTAGGAATACCGGGAAGTCTGCAAACTGGATTCAGCTGTTGCTATAAGAAGGCATTGCTACTACCAGGGTAAAGAAGAGCTGGGCTGACGCTGACAGGAAAAAAGCAAAATGGCATTAAGTCCCTTCTCCCTGACCCAGACTTGCAGTCTCCCTCTAATGCCCCCTATTGGCAGAGTCTAACAAAGAGTAGATGGCAAAGCAGAAATTTGGTTTGCAGAGTCCCAGTCCCAGCATCACAGAGCAGAACATAGAAAGGTAGGTTAGCAGCTAAAAGACAATGACTTGATAACTGGTATGCTTCCTCTTCTTTTCAGTAAGACAATGATATCCCACAGACTACTCTGGAAAAAGAGCTTTGTGGGCAAAAGAATTTCAGTACTAATAATAAAAACTTCTTTCCTATATTTGACCTACAATGTTCCCCTTCAAAAGGGAATATTAGCCTTGAAAAAATCATATATCAGGAAGAACAATATTTTCAATAGGCCATATTTAAAGTAAAGAATGTCATTTTCTTACACATCTCCATTTTCTTTCTTTCTCTTTCTCTCTCTCTTTTCTGATTCATTGCAGAAGGGGAGGCTGCTTGCTTCATGTCCCAGGTATGAAAGTTACCCATAGCTCAGGTCAGGATGCAAAGGAGAGCTTTGAAACAAGAAACAGAACAGTGAAAAGCAAGTTGGTCAGGGAGGGAGGTGAGAAATTGATACTACGTTAAGTTTCAGACATGTTAAGTAAGAAACCTTTTGACTATGAAATACAACAACAATAAAGGTCTCTGTAAGATGTGGCATGATCAAGCAAGTTTTTCAAGAACCCTGTAGGATACCTACTTAAGTAAAGGGCTAAGAAAAGACTTATCTTTTAAAAATGGGAAGACTGACATTATGTCTGTTGATCAAACAGTACTTCTTGTTGTAAGAACAGTTGCTATTTTAGAAGAAATAAATGAAAACTAACATTCACCTTTATATCATGATCAAACTAATATTTACAGGGAGGAGGCAAGATGTTTCCTCATGTTCTTCTACTCACTGATACACAAAAGTGTTTCCACCTCTCAGAAGACTTGCACTTTATAAAGGCAATTCTACAAGGCAGAGTCGAAGCAAAGAAAAATCTGCCATACTGTGGCTACTGTGATTTCTGAAATCAGCAACCATACTCAGAAGAGAGTGCTAAATGCGAGCCCTTCTCCCTTCCTCATTTCTCTCTCAACTTTTCAGAAGCTGACAGACAGTAAATATGCATACAACAGAGCAACAACGAATGACAGGTTGACTAAAGATAAGTTGCCAGAGAAGATGTAGAAAATGCACCATAATTAGATGTAATACCACAGAAGCAGGTAAATCTAGAAAATAATTTTGTTTATGATCCCAGAAATAACAACATTTTATACTGGCAGATTACCACTCTTTCAAAGATGAGTCCAAAAATCCTTAAATAAAGATATTATTTTTCCTCTTCTGCCCCTTTTTCTGTCTTGCTAAATTTTATAATGAACAGTGAATTGTTCCTCAACATTCCACTAAAAGTGTGGCTGATTTTTTAAGTCTCCAAATCAACAAGAAACGATACACTACCTAACAGCAAAATGGGCAAAGATTTAAAGGGGCATGAAACAGGATATTTAAGTATCTAATTACTTTATGTAAAGATGTTTCAATTTATCAGTTATCAGAGGAATGCAAATTAAAATCACAATAAACTATCACTACCCACTGTCTTGGAAGAAGTACAGCCAGAATACTTCTTAGAAGCAAGGATGGTGACACTTCGTCTCATGTATTTTGGACATGTTATCAGGAGGGACCAGTCCCTGAAGACAGACATCATGCTTGGTAAAGTAGAGGATCAGCAAAAAAGAGGAAGATCCTCAACAAGATGGACTGACACAGTGGCTGCAACAATGGGCTCAAACATAGCAAGGACTACGAGGATGGCCCAGGACCAGGTTGTGTTTCGTTTTGTTGTTCACAGAACTGACTCAATGGCACCTAACAGCAACAACACTCAGTATTCTACCCAATAGAATGACAAATTTTTTGATTTAAAAAAAGACTGGCAATTAAAATATTTTGAGGATATGGAACAAGTAGGGGTGGGAGGGTGGGTAGGTAGATAGGTAGATGGATGGATGGATGGATGCTATTGAGTTGACTCTGACTCATGGTGGCCTTATTTGCAACAGAACAAAACACTGCCAGGTCCTGCAATATCCTCACTATCACTGGCATGTTCTAGTCCACTGTTGCAACTATTGTGCCAATCTATCTCACCAACGGTTTCCTTCACATTTACTGGCCCTTTACTTCACCAAACATGATGTAAACCATTTGTTCGTGGGAAGAATATGTCAGGATGTAAACAATGAGTTCCCAGGAAAAAAATGCGTTCATAACTGCAATCATATATAGCCAAACCAGCTGGCGCCACTCACCTAGGTGGTAACTCACTCCCTCCTAGCCAAGTGGCGGACCTTTACATTTCAAAGGACTTCAAGCTAAAGCTGATCTTATCTATAATCAATCATTAACCCCCTACCTTTCCTTTGTTCTCTGTGTATAAAAATCTCTCTCTCCACTCCAATAGCAGAGAGCTTTGTACTTTTACTTAGTGCTGCCCAGCTTGAGCTGTATTATTCCTCAGTAAAACTCCTTTTCTTTGTCTCCTAACAGAGCATGAGATTTTCTTCTTTGACACCTGTATACAAAAATAGTATGATAATAAATGTACAATTTAGGGGATAAGCACAAACAGAAAACAAACCAACAAAATGAATACTTATGTACCACACCACCGTGCTTAAGAAATGGACATTACTTGGAAATCTTTTGTTTGTACCGTGCCAATCCCAGCCTCCATCTCTCAATCATGTCCTTGCTTTTATTTATCATTTTACAACATCATATAGTTGTAAAATAAACATGAACACTAAACTAAAACTAATTTAAGCAATATATTATTTGGTTTATCCTCTTTTGAAATTTATATTAATGGGATGATACTAGTGTATCCCATGGTAAACACTGTTTTTTCTCTCTGGTATGTTACAGAGATTCACGCACACAGATGCCCATATGTTTACTCCACTTTGTAATAGTCTATTGTACAAATATACCACAAATTATTTATTTGTTCTATTTTGATAGATATTTGCAATGTTTACAGTCTTTCTGTCATTATAAACAGTAATCTTAAGAGCAGTATTTTGCATGTCTCCTTGTACATTTACAAGAGTTTGTATATTCCCTGGCAGGTCAGATGGTAGGCTGCTGGCTCACAGGCTGCAGAGGTTGATGAATTCAAGATTGGCAGGTAAGATGGCAGACTGCTGGCTTACAGGTGGTGGAGGCTGATGAATCCCAAGATCAGCAGGTAAGCTGCCAGCTCAAGTCTGAAGAACCAGAGGTCAGATGATGATGAGCTGGATGCAGGATCCAGAGTGAGAGCCTCGCCAGAACATCTATTTATATACTAGAGGCAGGCCACATCCCCAAGGAAACTCCCTTTCAACTGATTGGCTGCTCATAGTAGATCTCATCATGGAGTTGAGTAAATCATTATATAACTGCCAAACTACAACATAACTGTCAAACCACTGAGAATCATGGCCCAGCCACGTTGACACACAACCATAAGCATCACAATAACACATCACACTGAACTGATTTTCTAATAGGCTCCTTGAGAGTAGGGATCACTAGTTTGACTTTGTATCACTGGAAAACCAAAACCAAACCCAGTGCTGCTGAGTCGATTCTGACTCATAGTGACCCTACAGGACAGAGTAGAACTTCCCCATAGGGTTTCCAAGAGCACCTGGAGGATTTGAACTGCTTACATTTTGGTTAGCAGCCGAACTCTTAACCACTACGCCACCAGGGTTTCCAGTATAATAACTTGGACATGGTTGATACCTAAAAAATATGTATGAATAATTAATCACCTTCCATTTCCAGTAATGGGAGGACAGGTTATTCAGACCAACCCTCCCACTTAAAACAAACAGAAATGTTAGATGAAATATTTAAACAAAAGTATTCAAAGCATCACAATGCTAGAAACAAATCAAAAAACCAAACCCATTGCCGTCGAGTCAATTTCAACTCATAGTGACCCTACAGGACAGAGTAGAACTGCCCATAAGGTTTCCAAGGAGTGGTTGGTGGATTTGAACTGCCAACCTTTTGGTTAGAAGCCGAGCTTTTAACCACTGCACGACCAGGGCTCCCAATGCTAAAAAGATATGAATAAATTCTAAGGCCAAAATCTGAAGGCAAGGCCAAACCCCTTCCCATATGTCTTCAATCAACATGAACCTTCTGCTCCAATTAATCAATCTCTTCAAAGGTGGAATGCTGTTTACACTTTCTTTAAGTCTGGAATGTCCCCTCTGACTTTTCAATTTCCATTCAAAGCCCTCCCAACAATCCTAACCATTGCCACCTCCTAACAACCTTCCTTAATCCCACCAGGGATAAGTGATATTTCCTTCTCCTGAAACTGTATTAGCAATATTCAATTCCACTCAATCAGCAGTTAATCACACCTTGACTGCTTTATGCCACATTTTCTTTTTTCTTCATTGATTAATTTATTTTTGGTGGCAATATACACAGCCAAATGTATATTCATTCACAATTTCTATGTGCACAGTTCAACGGCATTGGTTACGTATTTCACATTGTGTCACCATTCTCAATATGTCTACCCATATTGTTTCATCTTCAATAGATTAGACTCTCTACCCCTTAAAAGTTTTAATTTGTGCTTTAGATTAACTGTTGTCAATGTGAACTCATATAGACACTTCTTTATAAGAGAGCTATGCTCCAGGCAAACACTCTTTGTTAACTGAGCTAAACCGTTGTTTAACAATGGCTTTATGGGATAGTTTTGGTTCAAAGTTTAAGGATTATTTTCGGGCAATAGATTCAGGGGTTGCCCCAGTTTCAATGGATCCAGTAAATCTGGTTTCCATATGAATTTGAAGTTCTGTTCCACGATTTTCCTCTTTTTGATCAGATCAATCTATTGGGTCCTTGATCAAAACAAAACATTCAGTCATGGTAGGTGGGCTACATCATTTCTTCTGGTCTCACGTATGTCACATCTTCTCTAGTGTTGTCTTGGATTATTTAAATATCTGTAAATTATTCTTCCTTTCCTAACCAAATGCTGCGACCTTGAAGGACGTGAGCTTTATTGTACACATCTTTTAGGCCTGTAGGTTCTTGAACTTAGATGATTAGTCAATGTTTGTTCATATGAGTAAATTTATTTAAAATTTGTCTCTAAACCAGTGGTTCTCAAACTTGAACGTGCATCAAAATTATATTGAGTATGATTAAACACAGATTGCTGGGCCCCAACCCAGGAGTTTCTGAATCAGTAGGTCTGGAAAGAGACTGAGAATTTGCATGTGCAACAAATTCCCAAGTGATGCTGATGCTGCTGGGTCCAGGGACCACACTTTGAGAATCACTTCTCTAGATAATTCTACCTCTTTTTTTTAAGGACCCCAATATTTATCCACACTTTTTTTTTATTGTTGTAATTAAATGAAGTTTACATTTAAAGTTAGTCTCCCATATAAATTTTTTTTACATACATTGTTATGAGACCCCAACCGCTAACCCCATTCTGTGACAGCACACTCCTCCCTTCCACCCGATTCCCCATGAACATTCAACCAGCTCCTAACTCTCTCTGCCTTCCCATGTCACCTCTGGACAGAAGCTGCCCCTTTGGTATCTTGTATCTACTTGACTAAGAGGCACATTCTTC
>NW_004444036.1:7227600-7236683 GCF_000243295.1 Trichechus manatus latirostris
GGTGACTTTCTTTTGGGATCTACCTTATGTGGGGTTCGATGAGCATCTTGGATAGATATCTTCTCATCTTTCATGATATCAGGGAAGTTTTATGCCAACAAATCATCAACAATTTTCTCTGTATTTTCCGTTATCCACCCCTGTACTTGTACTGCGATCACTTGTAGGTTACTTCTCTTGATAGGGTCCCACATGAGTCTTCATTCTTTTTAATTCTTTTATCTGATTTTTCCTCAGGTAAGTTGGTGTCAAGAGCTTTATCTTCAGTGTCACTAATTCTAACTTCTACTGCCTCAGTTCTGCTCCTATGACTTTCTATTGAGTTGTCTAATTCTGAAATTTTATTGTTAATCTTCTGGATTTCTGATTGCTGTCTTTCTGTGGATTCTTGCAGCCTATTAAATTTGTCATTATGTTCTGGAATAACTTTTTTAAGTTCTGCTACTAGTTTGTCTGGTGTGTCCCCTGGCTATTTCTGCATTCTGTCGAATTTCCTTTCTAATTTCTAGAAGAGTTCTGTATATTAATCTTTTGTATTCTGCCTCTGGTAATTCCAAGAAGTTCTCTTCCTCCAGAGAACATACTGATTCTTTATTCTGGGAGCTTGCTGAAGCCATCATGGACTGCCTCTTTATGTGATTTGATATTAACTGTTGTCTCCAAGCCATCAATAGTTTATTGTAATTTTATTTTATATTTGTTTAGTGAATCCTAGCTTCTTGTATTGTTTTGATATGCCCAAGTAGGCTGCTCGTGTGCACTAGTTTGGTTTTTGACACCTTTGAATCTCTAACGTTCTGTCACCAGGTATTTAGTTCTGTAACTAAGTATGTGCACACAGGAGTCCGTTAAATTTTCCTATATGGGTTCAGCTGAAGTGTTCAGGCAGTCAGTCACCAAGTGTGTGATGCAGGCTCTCACCCCCAGTCCTAGAGAGGCATGGCTGATTGGTGCAGGCACTGGACTCTGGCTGCGGTAGGGGATCATGCACTGAGCCAGGCAGGGGGCTGACAGCCGCCCCTGAGACTCTGAAAGGAAAGTGTGTCCCCATCCTCTAGGTTGAGTAGGTAGGTGAGTTTTGCAGCTGGACTATGAGCTCCCCACTCTGTTGGCTGTAAAGACTCGAGGGCACCACTTTTTCTTGGACTCCTGTAGCAGGTGACTAGGAGCTTTAGGTGATCCCAGCAGTCCTCAAGCCCCTGTTGCCGATTGATAAAAGTGCCTACTTAAGGGGCAGGACTGTTTCGAGGGTCACAAATCTGCCCCTTCGCAGCTGAAGCAGTTACAGTTAAACTTCAGATGTTTGCCCTGTTATACTGTGGTAGTGAGGGCTAACGCTGTTGAGATGGGTCCCCACAAGTCTACACAGGGGCGTAAGGCACTCAGAGTCTGCGGAACCCTCATACCTGTGCCTAGCAAAGTAGCTGTGCTGACCCTGTGTTCCTGGCTTATGGGAGCCAGTAGCTTATTTGTTCCCTCTCCAAGGCCAGGAGAATGGGTCAGGGTGCCTTTTGGGATCTACTTCCGGCCCAGTGGACTCCCGGTGCAGAGCGTGGAAGGAGGAGGTAGAAGGGAGAGAGGTTCTTCCCAAATGGGTTTTTTTGTTTTTAATCCCCGCGAAAGGCCGCACACATGTACTTACCTTAGCCACTTGGGAGCTGCTTTTCACTGGGGTTTGGAGTGTCCAAGCAGAATCTCTGCTGCTGGGTCTCTCTTGATGTGGAAACTGCTTCCCAAGCGCGTGCACAACACAGCTGTTTGCCTGCGTCACTGCGGACCAGTGTGCCAGCGGAGCTGCAGTTTTGTTGCTGTGGCTCTGACGCTCTTCACTTCTTCCAAACCGTCTCCCCCACCCCCCACCCCACGTCACTCAGTCCATTTCCTCAACTTTGCCTTGTTCAGGGCTCCTAGATATTCATATAGAATCAAATCACTTGTTTTTCTAGGTCTTTGTTGTAAGAGGGATATAGAAAGCGTCTAACTACTCCGCCATGTTGGCCATGCCCCCACATAGATCTTTGTGTCTTGAGAATAATTGCTATAATAGAGTTTCTACTGTTTGCTCCTAAGTTTCCATGTTAGTGTTTTTCTCATAATGGACTCGTTGGGGAGGTTTATAAAGGATGTTACTCATTCAGAACTGATATATGCTCAGCTGTGGTCAGTAACTTTCAGATCCACTTTGGCCTATTTCTTCTAACCTTTTGTTCCCCTATAGAGTAGAATTATGAATCACAAACATCATAGCAACATCCTACATCCCCTTTCTCATCTCCTCTTGTGATTAAGATGTTATAACTTGGCTGTAATTATTCATCTTCCTCACATTTCCTCAAAATCTGGATACTCTATCTATCGGCACTGTGCTTTAAACAGGACATCTGTATCGCCTCTGTTTTTTAGAGGTCATGTTTATAGGTTCACTCTTCCTTTCCTCTTGGTAGGCACTGGGGATAAAAACTTGTTTATAACATGCACATGGGAAATCCCATAACATTTTGGGAATGAAGGTATGTAACTGGAGGGAGTTAAACTTGGAGGGTACTGGAGAAAATGTTTTAACATAGAGGCTTAACCTCTATGAGCTTCCATGAGCACTGACTCCTTTGAAAAACATGTACCTATTTCCATGATGCCGGACCATAGTTTGAGTAAGTCTTCTAAGAAACTGTCAGCCTTGTTGCTCTCTGGGCTTACTATATTTTAAGTAATTTTATGATTGTCTTGGCTATGTTGTATTTATCAAGTTCTAATAGTGTTTTAAATGAAGTCCATATATTGAAATATTGGAGTTCTAAACTGATGGAGCTGGCTTTGGAAAAAGAAAAGCAAAGTACAATGTGGTTTCAAACATGAATTGAGCATGAGAGGAGGGTAGGAGAGTGAAGAGAAACTCCTCGCTTGATATCAAACTAGATTTCAAACTTTAAAAACAGTGAGTAAAACCACCATCAATTGAGTTTATTTGTATAGCACATTTTGGCTAAAATTATGGGGTGTGTTGTTGGATGGGGTGCTCATCTGGGGGGGAATAAGAATTGAGTTGGAGAAAGTCAGATGGTATCTTGTCTAAGCTATTAATTTCCTAGCCAAGGCACATAGCAATGCACCAGATCAAATGGGAGTGGGATTGAGAGGCAGAAAGTGGTTTAACTTGTTTTTATGAGGATTCTGAGTGACAATGGTGCCATAAGAAATGCTGCTTTGTTGCCCAGGTGACAAAGTGTAAAACAAAGTGAGTAGTAATCATTCTTCCCATTTCAGTTTCAGAGGACTCTCGGGAACATAAAACCACCTTGGCACCTTGAGTGAACACTGGGCGACAATCCCCAAGGTCCAGATACCAGGGTTTTGTTTTGTTTTGTTTTGTTTTTTGTATGGCACTGAAAAGAATGGCAGTGATAAGGTGCCACCTTCAAGTGACTTTACAGACAACACCTAAAAATAGGAAAGAAGGTAACTGTGGAAAGATGAGGGAACCCAAAGGCATATTCCCAGGTCTACAGTTCCTGAGCTGCCGTAGCAGTCCTGGGGACTTCCAGAAAATACCTGGGCATTAAAATGAGGTAGTCAGGTGAAGGGGATGACTTGTGGCTAAAGGTCCTGCATTATCACTGATAGAAGGAGGCGTCAGTAAGCGATTACTGTTCACCTAAAGTCACAGACTGGTGAGACTTAGGGAAGCTCAGGCCTGATCATGAAAGAACCAATTTTCCAAATAATTTGGTCATGCTGACCAATGAAGAAAAAAATCAAATGGATTACAAAGTAAGAATAACAGAACATTATGCATTTTTTAGCATGAGACAAATTTAACCATACAGAACACACTGTGAAGTTCAGAGGTGTCAAATGCTGCTCAGAAAAGGATTTGACACAGTAAGTAGAAAAAATAAAGGATGAAGGACTGATTAAATATTTTGTAATAAATTTGTTTGCGATCATTGGATAATATTTACTGCTTGAGATTTACACATTGTAGTAGTAGCAAGAATGATAGCCTTTAGGGAAGAAAAGCAAAAATAGATGCCCAATGAACTTGAATTTTAATCAACAATCTTATGTTTTCAATGAGGAAAGTCTGGATAAATCATCACCCAACTCTGGGTTTGCAATTTTGGTATTTGGGTCCATCTCCATCAATTCGTAATCCCTTAATTCTCTTTATTTCTGAGAAACCTATAATTGCTTTAGATAAACGCCCTATGAAGTGGATTTCTGGAGTATTTGGAAAATACATTGATTAGAAAGCATTTCCTTTAGTATTTAGTTTTCCCTGATTTTGAAAGCAGAGCAATGTAAAGCTTCTCTGTTTGTGTCTAAGTAATTTTTAGCCACGAATTATATCTAAACGGAAAATAAACATGGAGCCAAGAAAATAATTCATTATTTAGTACTAACTTTAACACTGTCTCGTTTAAAAATTAAGTCAATTAACTGGCAAAACTATTGATTCTTGCTGAATTGCAACATTGTCAATTAAGGATAAATGGTCCAAATAAATGTCTTCTAGCAATGGAAACACAACTTTAACAAGAATATAAAGACAAACAGAAACACACTTAAAAAAGAGAAGGAATTTTCTTCATAATACCTGTTATGCAGTAATAGATATGTTATGCTATTAGATAGTATTAACATACCTCTTTGACACATAAAGAACATTGAGTGTAATAATAAAGCTTATTTGTGTGCCACTTTTCTTTGCAATTTTATTTAAAAAATCAGATGCTAAGGTTATACTGCCCAATGTTCAATGTAACTATACTTCAGGTACCTTTCTAAACACCAGTTCCTTAAGGAAACCAAGTACTCTGTACTTTCATTACAGCATTAATTAGGCTTATATATTAAATAATTATTTGAGTGACAATTTTTAAATGTCCTTTTCCCTTACCAAACCTAAAATTTCATGAGAGAAGAACCCACATCTCATTTTGTTCCTGGCATTCTCCATAGTGACCAGGACATTATAATTGCGCATAAGAAATTTGTTGAATGAATGAATTAGTGTATATTCTATTCAACACAATTTTGCCAATAACATGATTATTTGTATTTTATTTACTCAACTATTTACACACAAATATATTAATTTATAATAAACATTTTTTTAAGGTTTGGGCTTCTAGTCTAGAATATGGTGAATGTAATTAATGTCACTGAACTGTACATTTAAAAATGGTTAAAATGACAATTTTTTTATATATATACAAACACACACACAGAGACACACGCATATATACATATAAAACCACAATAAAATAAAACAAAAGTCTATCAAGCACAGAACAGATTAGGTTAATCTGTAGTAAAGCAGAATAAGTGTTTATCTGGAACAAAAAATCTTACACCTTGTCATGGAATGAATTGTGTCTCCCCAAAATATCTTTCAACTTGGCTAGGTCATGATTCCCAGTACTGTATGACTGTCCACCATTTTGTCATCTGATGTGATTTTCCTGTGTGTTGTAAATCATATCACTATGATGTTAATGAGATGGATTAGTGGCAGTTATGTTGATGAGATCTACAAGATCAGATTGTGTCTTCAGCCAATCTTTTTTGAGATATAAAAGAGAGAAGCAAGCAGAGAGACAGGGGGACCTCATACCACCAAGAAAGCAGTACCAGGAGCAGAGTGCATCCTTTGGACCCAGGGTCCCTGCACCTGAGAAGCTCCTCGATCAAGAGAAGATTGATGACAAGGACCTTCCTCCAGAGCCGACAGAGACAGAAAGCTTTCCCCTGGAGCTGATGCCCCAAATTTGGACTTGTAGCCTACTGGACTGTGAGAGAATAAATTTCTCTTTGTTGAAGTCATCCCCTTGTGGTATTTCTGTTACGGCAGCACTAGATGACTAAGACAGAATTTGGTACCAGGAGTGGGGTGCTGCTCTAACAGATACCTAAAATTTGGAAGCGGTCTGAAACTATGAATTGAAAGAGGATTCAGAAGGAAGTGAGGAGAACTGTTAACATCAGAGATGGCGCAGATGGTGAGAAGCAGCAGCAGAGGACCAGAAGCAGCAGAGGACTGGAAGCAGCAGATAACCAGCAGCAGCAGAAGACCGCAGGAGCAGAGAATCAACAGCAGCAGAACCAGGAAACCAGCGCCAGACAGCACTGAAGCTGACCCACAGAGCGAGACAGCTGAGTACCTGTGTGCAGGAGTCTTCCTTGTGGAGTGGGGTACCTCCGGGCACTAATTGGTGGAGCTAGGCTTGCCAACCCACGGAGCAAGAAAGCTGAGTGCCTTCTGGCCAAAGTTTACTGGCGGAGTGGGGTTCCTCCAGGCACTTACCGGTGGAGCTACAGAGCTATGGAACACTTTCACCAGCAGGGCAGATGTGGGCAGTGAGGCCTGAAGGGCTGAGAGGCCAAGGAAACAGGAAGCAGCAGCTGAGGAGACAAGGAACAAAGGAAGCTGCACTGCCTCAGTCTCAAAAGGTATGGCCAGGCCCTCTGGGGTTTCAAAGGGTGGAGCCATGGCCTCTGGTGTTTCTAAGGGTGGGGTTGTCACTCCAGTGGACTAGGAGAATGGTGTGCCTAAAGCCGAGGGAACAGAGTTGCCATCCCAGTGGACCTGGAAGGCAGAGTTGAAGCCCAGGGTAGAGGGGCTTCCACTCAGAATCTGGAGATTGTAGTCAATACCTAGAGTCTGGAGGGTAGGGATATTTGTGTGAATGGTCTCAGAGAACAGAGGATTATTTTCAAGCCTTGAGAGCTAATGTAATGTGTTCTGCTAACTTGCTTGGTGCCTGTTATGCCTTCTTTCCCTCCAATTTCTCCCATTTGTAATGGAAATGTCTAGTTTGTACCTGTTCCAGAATTATACTTTGGAAGGTGATAATTTGTATTCTAGATTTCACAGA
Organism: Trichechus manatus latirostris; assembly: GCF_000243295.1. Classification (NCBI taxonomy): domain Eukaryota; kingdom Metazoa; phylum Chordata; class Mammalia; order Sirenia; family Trichechidae; genus Trichechus; species Trichechus manatus. The sequence continues at coordinate 7,234,476 of NW_004444036.1, forward strand.
TGAAGAGGAATTTTTGGATTTTGGACCTGGAGTTGAATTAAGACTTGCTATGATAAGATGAGGTGAATGTGTTTTACATGTGGCAAGCACATAAATGTTGGGGGGGTCAAAGAGTAGAATGCCGTGGATTGAATTGTAATCCCAAAAAATATCTGTCAACTTGGCTAGGTCATGATTCCCAGTACTGTATGATTGTCCACCATTTTGTCATCTGATGTGATTTTCCTATGTGTTGTAAATGCTATCACTACAATGTAGTAAGATGGATTAGCGCAAGTTATATTAATGAGGTCTACAAGATTAGAGATAAAAGGAAAGGGAAGCAAGCAGAGAGTTGAGGACTTCATACCACCAAGAAAGCAGTACCAGGAGCAGAGTGCATCCTTTGGACCCAGGGTCCCTGCACCTCAGAAGCTCCTCGACCAGGGGAAGATTGATGACAAGGACCTTCCTCCAGAGCCAGCAGAGAGAGAAAGCCTTCCCCCAGAGCTGATGCCCTGAATTTGGACTTGTAGCCTACTAGACTGTAAGAATAAATTTCTCTTTATTGAAGCCACCCACTTGTGGTATTTCTGTTATAGCAGCACTTGATAACTAAGACAGACCTCAAAGACCTTCCTTCCTGGTACCTCGTATTCCATCATTCAAGAATTTCTTTTCTTCGATTTCTTTTTTCAATGGTCTTATTTGAGAATACAGATTTTCTGGGGTGGTAAGATGTTCAGAATACATTAGTATGAATTAGTTTTGTCATTTAACTTTTCCAATTGGTTTTTCTGGCAAAAACTCTACACTGAAATGATTTTTGGTACAATTATTCAGTCTTTTAATTCATACAATAAAAATACGTATGGGATACAGAGGATGGAGGGCTCAAATATACTGGAGGGGAAGATCATCAAAGGTTTCATGGAGAAGATGACGAACTCCCTAAGGACCGTCTCAGAGCCTCAAGGAGAGGGTTAACGGCTGTTTATCTGCAATTAGTTTACTAAATTGGAAAATACCAAAAAAGACTTTTTCTTCAATTATTTCCTTCCAATGTACTCTTCTGGATATCCCCACCCTGTCATTGATGATATCTCAGTAGATTATGTAGCTTTCTGGTCACTTACAAGTATTGAAAAATCTAGTCCAATCCAATCAAAATTCCAATCTCATATCTAGTTCATAGCTTCTCCCCTTTCCTCAGCACAGGCTTATCTCAAAGCTTGGGGACTTTCAGTAGGGAAAGGAGCACGGTCTGCTTTTTCATTTTCCTCCACCTTACTTTCATCTCCTGCTGGTCCTTTCAGTAGAAAGTTGGGGGTAGAAAAAAATTCAATAAGAAGCAAAAAGCCTTACATTTCCGGTGCTATAAAATTTGGCCATTTGTTCCCTCTGTATGTCAGGGGCTCACATGGTGTCAATATCTCATGAGGTACACTTATGGGTTCTTCAAAGGCCTATCACAATCTGTACTCATCTCCTTACCATACGGTTCTCTGAAACACGTTGGCCTCTTGAGACCTCCCATCAGCTCTGCCCCTGGACATACAGCCCAGAGATTCCTAATGCTCGTGTCCTTTCATCCTAGCAGGCCACTCTCTTGGGCAAGAGCCCTTCAAGAAAACTCATACTAAGATATTTTCTGTGCATCAATTTGTCCCACAGGATATTCACATATTACTTTCCAGGACAAACCATGAGCATCTAGGACTCCTGTTACTCTTCTCTTTCTTCTTCCTGTGATTACAAAAACACTCCAGGCAACCTTCCACGTTCACAAAATTTCCACAGGCACCCAAATTAGTGTTCACATATATCCCCAAATCTACTTCTGGAGACACAAATCAAGTTATCCCAAGAACCCTCCCATGGTATTCAGCATGCATTCAGTGAGAGAATAAGAGACTTTCTCCCTAACTGGAAGATGACTCCAATCTCTATAAACTGTTCTCTGGGGGCTATTTCCCAATCAGTTTGAGGAAAAGAAAGCACCACTAGAGGAGGCGGGAGTGGGGGATGTCTTGGCACTGCCTATTAGGTTGACAACTCTCTAATGACTTTATTCAGTAACACTTTCAAATATTTAATCTTACATAGCTTGGAGGTAAATGATTGGAGTTGCTAGCAGTGGAAGATTTCTCCTATATTTTTTAGTAAAAATTTTATTGATGTACAGCATTGTCTTAAGCTGAGTTCTCTGGAGAAGCAAAACCAGTGAAG
>NW_004444036.1:7236783-7260882 GCF_000243295.1 Trichechus manatus latirostris
AGAGAGATTTATCTCAAGGAAATGGCTCACATGGTTGTAGAGGCTGGCAAGTCCCAAGTCCGTGGGTCAGGCATCAGGCTGGAGGCTTCTCCTGACACACGTAGCTGCAGGGGCTGACAAACCCAAGATCAGCAGGTCAGATGGTAGGCTGCTGCCTCACAGGCTGTAGAGGCTGACAAATTCCCAGGATCAGAAGGCCGCTGGCTCAAGTCCCAGTCCCAAGAACCAGAGGTCAGATGCTGATGAAACGGATGCAGGATGCAGAGTCAACAAAAGCCAGTGAGCTTTGCCAGAACATCCATATATATTGGATGCAGGCCACATTCCCGAGGAAACTCCCCTTACAACTGATAAGCTGATCACATCAGATTACATCATGGAGGTGATTATATCACACAGTGGAAGATAACTACATCATTATATAACCGCCAAATCACTGAGAATCATGGTCCAGCCAAGTTGACATACAACCTTAACCATCACAAGCATAAATACAGAAAAGTGCTCAACTCATAAATGTACAGCTCATTGAGTTTTCACAAAGTTAGTATACTCATATAACCAGGATGCAAAATACTAGCAGCCTCACAGAAACTCCTCTTGTGCCCACTTCCAGTCACTGACTTTTCACACCACAGATTAGTTTTCTGACATATTTTTAACTAGCTGCCCTCTGTAGAATGTTGGGGCACTTATCACCTATTTTTTTTCCTAGTTTCTCAACTTCACCAGAGAAACCAAGAGCAATCCCATTCAACATTCTCTGACATAGCTATACAATTAAAAGACTAAACCTTTTAGAATAATTTTGACATCCACCCAAAGGAGAAATAACTCTAATTTATACATGTACTATTTGATAGCTTCCATATCACGGAACTGATTTCACCTATTGCTATTACTCCTTGGCTTAAAAATGGGGGAAAATAGCATGGAAATTTTCCTCTAGAAGTAATTATTTTCAAAAAGACATGTTTTAATCTACTCTGAACTTCCACTGAAGTAAAGTGAAAAGACATCCAAATTCTCAAGCAATTGCAGATTTAGAGGATTACACCTGTAAGATACCTTATTGATCATTCCATCCAGGCAACCCAATTTACAGATTCGAAAGCAGAGGCCCAGAAAAGTGAACTGTTTCGTCACAATGTCAGGTTAGGAAGGCCTGGTCCTAGGACCGAAGTCCCCCCAAATCCAGCACATGGCAGTCTCTAGGCAGAGCTGTTTCTGTGGAGTGGCCTGGGTTCAAGCCCTGGCTCCATCACTGACCAGCTAAATGAGTTTGGGCAAATTACTGATGTCTCTAAACCTCAGTTTACTTTCCTTCATCATGAGTTATTGTGATAACTGAATGAGATAAAGCAGGTAAAATACTTAGCATATAGTACCTGGCTCATAGTTAACACTCAGAAAAATGATAGTTGCTGCTGCTGCTGCTACTGTTACTGATAGAAGAAAGAAACTCAGATGTGACTCCACTGCATACATTCCCATAAATATAAGGCAAAGGACATTTTAAGAAACTCTTAGGGATGTTATAATAGTAGGTGGCACTCACTGTATGGCAGCCTTCTACCCCACTCTATAGTTTTCCCTAAAATCCATGAACCCAAACTTTGATAAAGAAAAAATAAAGATCAACAAATGTGTTCCTTAGTCACTGGTCCTCTTAATCTTCCTTGTAGCATTGAATATCATAGAATAGCATGCTCCCTCCTCATAAGATTTACTCTAACTCCATTAGATCTCTTCCTTTCTTAGAGATCTGGGGAATAAGGAAAACTCATTTGCCAACAGTTATATAACTAGCTATGGCTGTCAAAACACCTCAGAAAGGTACCTCTGGGAGGGACAGCAGAAATCAGGTATAAATGGATTGATTAGAGTATGGCTGATCACCAGAAATAGAGACTATCTCTCATCTGTGACCACACACATGAAGAACTGTGGGACTCTTTTCTCCCTTGATTTGGACACCAGCACAGTGTAGCCTAAGCAGAACTGACTTTATTAGCAGACACATCCCATCATTGGAACCCCAGCTGTGCAGTGGTTAAGAGCTACGGGGCTGCTAACCAAAAAAGTTCGGCAGTTTGAATCCACCAGCTGCTCCTTGGAAACCCTATGGGGCAGTTCTACTCTGTCCCATATGGTTGCTATGAGTCGAAATCGACTCAATGGCAATGGGATTGGTTTTTTGGTTTTTTTATTGCATCATTGGATTATTTTGTTCTTGGGGTCAGTTCTTTTGCAAATGTTCCATTGTTAAATCATATCACCCACATCTCATATATTTCTTTCTTTGTATTTATCCCATTTAAAATTCATTCTGACAAAATCTTATTTCAAACTAAGAAGATTGTTTTAAACATTGGTTTGTCATCCAGTGTTCACTATCTGTCCCAGCGTTTTAACATCTGAGAACTGATAATCCTATCTCTTATGCCACCTTCTCAATATTTTTATATTTAACAGGTTAGAACAGAAGGGAAGATCTACTCCCATCCCACCAATATTGCTATGGTCCATTATTCAATGCACTTTGCATATAGTCATTAAAACACCTACAAATCTACTTAAGTATACAATTATGCAACTCATATTATCCTCTTGTTCATCAAGGCAAAGATAAAGAATCTTGGCTTTCCTCTACAGAAGTAACAGAAAAGGTATCTCTCCATGAATTTCCCAAAGTATATGTGCAGTTGCTAAAATAGCAACTAATGGGTTTTTGTCAAGCACTTTAGAGCTACCTCAGGTTACACTCCTTTTCCTAAAGCTCCCTTATGTAGTCTCAATCTTTGTTTTGCCAACTTAGAAAAACTGAAAATTCCTTGGAAGATAAAAAACTCTTTCAGGTTTGATTTTTATTGAAATCCAAATACATATTCCCTAGAATAGTCAAATTATTAAAAGTATTACTGGTCAGGTTCACATACTGGAAATAATTTTACACTCCATCCAGTCTAGCTGGCCAACAAACACTAGATTAATCCATGGAGTAGACATCAGGTAAACATCAAAAGATCCTATTATTCAGTTCTCCAAGAAGTATTTAAATGCCTCAACATGATTCTAATTCAGTAAATAAATGAGAGTTCTAGTAATCTGAGAACTTTTCGCCTCACAAAGAGACTTGCTTGTTGAACAGTCTCTCTGGGAGTTCCAAGACACCCATCTACAGCTGTTCTACTTTTTACTGGGCTTTTGAAATACATGCCTCACAAAGAAAAACCAATCTGCTCATTCAGGTGCAGAGTAACATTGGAGTATACTGCAGGAAGCAGAAGGGGAAGTGACCACTGGAAATGGACGTGCTTTTATGGAGGTGGGTATAAGAAATGACGTAACAACTCATTTTCTGTCAGTGTTAAAAGCCACAATTCATGTAAGGAATGCAACTTAATAATGATATATTGATGGATTTGGATGGACCTCAGAAATGTTACCTAAAATCCAAAGGAATTTTTGTGGTTACTGTTGTTTCTTTAGTTATTCTTACACATGCCATTTATTTATCTGTGTTGTCTTTGAACTTCAAATCTACCCTTCTGTATTCTATGATGCTAGGTCTGAGACCCTGCAAACTACATTTTCCAGACAGAGGCAGAACTTTAATCCAAAGGTCTGTTACTGCTTGTATCATACTCCTTTCCAGATTAGAAGCCATGATCCTTGGCTTTGACAAATTTATAGACAGACTATACCATAATAAATATTACTTAATATTTATAAAATTAAACATATAATTGTAGAGAGTAAATTATTTAACTTGTGACCACCAAAGATTCTGTATTCTCAAATCTATTTTTACCAGGTAAAATCAAAGGGTAGAAGAGTTAGAAAAGATACAAAGAAGTAACTTAACCCATCCTTCTGCTACTGGACAAGTCTTCACTTAATGCCCATGATAAATTTATGTAAACAAAAAAGAAATAATTAGTATGGGAGAAGGGAGATATAATACTGGAGAATTTAATTGGATTTTGTTGAAGTAAGAAATGACAGGCTAAATAGTAAATAGGGAAACTGTACTGTTATCTGGGTAGAATAGAAATAATAGCTGATCAGGGACATAGACACTGGGATTTCAAATCCCATTTTGCCACTGACTCACTTGGTAATATTTGACAAGTTATAAAACTGCCTGTTGTTACTTCTCCCAAAAGAAAACAGAGGGAAGATGATATTACAGTAATGTTCTATATGATAGGACCATTGTGAGGAATAACTATTCAAAGAAATTATTATGAAGTACTTTGAAAATATCAAATACTACATAATAATATAGTTTAATAGACAAAAGTGATTCAAATTTCCAGGTTACTATAATGACTAAATTTTAAAGGGATCCTTTGTAAACAGGACAAGATACTGTATCTAAAGTTAGGTAAATAATTTATATTTTCATGTCAGTCATACCAATAGAAAACTCTTTCATACAGATGTGAGCAAACAGCAATTGTGCAAACATTCAGCTGATCCATTTCTCCAGAGGCCATTGTGACAAGACTTGGTGAACCAGGTCCCCTGAATGTTAAGTTTTGTCCAACTCAGCCACATCTCCACAAACAAAACCAAAGGCTAGATGAAAGCACTAAGATATATAGTGTTTGTGAAAGTTTTACAGGAGGGTTCTAGGATAATTCACCAGGCACATGGCATGCTAGAAGGGGAGAAGTACTGAACTGGGGGAAGTAAGTTAGCTAGCATGTAGAAAAGTCCTTGACAAAAATGGTAGCCCAGAAAGTAATGGATAATCACAATCTGAACCAAAATATAAACCAAGTCTTAATCAAAATGTAAGCCTAAATCAAAATAAGACCCAACTTTTAATACCATTTATTGGATTCAGAATCCAGTTTAATTTTCGACAGATGGTAAAATCAAACAGGTGGTATAATCTGGGAGCATGAGCTAATGGCATGAATTTGACAGTAGCATAACTTGAGAAAAGAGCCCTGGTGGCACAGTGGTTAAGTGCCTGGCTGCTAACTGAAAGGTCAGCAGTTCAAGCCCATCAGTCACTCCATGGGAGAAAAATGTGGCAGTCTGCTTCCGTAAAGACATCAGCCTTGGAAACCCTATGGAGCAGTTGTACACTGTCCTATAGAGTTGCTATGAGTCGGAATCGACTTCACTGTAATGGGTTTTATATATTGAGAAGTAGAGTTGCATCTAGGGAAACTTATGTGAGATAAGGTAGGAAGATGTAGAGCTAAGGACCCAGTTCTGGGAAAGAAAGCTAGTTTTGTAAAGGCAGAAAACCAGGCCTTGATCAATGATCCAGGATGGAGGGCTGTGCCCCTTTCAGCCTCTATAAACCTGAGAAACCCAGGCAGATAGATAGCCCCCTAGCTTTTCAGTGGGAAATCAAAGGGATTAGATTCCAAAAGCGTTACCAAGGTGTTGAGAATGCCTAGGGTTGATTGCTTTCCAGTTACTTCAATCCCTAGGATTGCTGAGCACCTTTCTGAGCCTTCTCTATCGCCCTCCCACCAGGTATTAGGGAGAATTAACTAATGTTGTGTCAATATGAACTGCACTTATTTAAAGGTCAAGTACAGGAAGCCTGCAGATTTCTGGGAGATTATTTAGTCCAATTGAGCTGGAAGGTGCAATGAAGAGGAGATTGACACATACAATTCTTTTGTAAGTATACATTTATAAAATTATCAAAATGTTCCATTGAGCATCTAATTCAAAAATACTAGAGATAAGTATTACCTTAAGTTTAGCAGTTATTTTATAAAGAATTGACACAACTGACCTAGCAACTGGACAAGAAGAAAAGTGGGTAGCGAATGCACAGAATTCATTAATCACAGAAGAGTTGTTAGCTGAAAATATTTTAGCAAGCTCAAGAAAAGTTTGAATAAAAGACTCTACAGGACTCACTCTTAGCCACTGGAGAGACTATGACACAGAAAGATAGAAGGCAAGCGTCTCTTAACAAACAAACAGAAAAAAGTGTTTTAATTTAAAATTTCTTCACACTTACTCTTCATTCTTTACAAATATTCCGTCAATAGATCCTCAAAAGAACCCTGTGAGATGGGTACCTTTTTTAATCCCCATTTTACAGGTGAAGAAACTGAATTAGAGAGAGGTTAAGTAGCTGGTCCAACGTTACACAGTTAATACTTTGTACTGAAGTTTGAACCCATGCATCCTGATTCCAGAGTCTGTGTTCTAAACCAATACGTTATTCAGCCTCTTTGAGAACTAATTCCAAACTGGCTATTGTTATACTAGATCAAGTTTCACCAATACCTGACTCCATAATGATGATTCTTGTTCTAGGGCAAGTTAAGACACATCTATACAGACATTCTTGGCAAAAACCGTGCTTTTTTTTAAAATCAACAATTATGTTTAATTACTTGATGCTCCCTCTTTGTAAACGCAGTGGAGCTTCTGAATTGTGCTGACATTTGGGAGCACAACTGACTTTCAAATCACAGGCAAACTTGATTCAAACATGGCTTTTCTAGGTTTTATTAGTAGAGGCTGTAAAGCACAATTTGATCTGTCATCTCTCCAAGTCATAGAAGAGTGGGACTCAAATGCAGTGTCTTAGGAGGCTGGATGGAAACAATGGTTTACCCATGTACCGGTGGCCACGTGAAACTATCTGAAAATCATTCAGTGCAACTGCGTGGAGGTCTCTAGGTGGCCAGAATTCACATGCTAGCTTAACCAGTGACCACGCTGTTAACTTCACATAGGATTCTGTGTTTTATGTTCAGAGATCATCAGTGTCCTCATTTGTCAGATACAAAAACAGCCTCAGAATGAGGAAATGACTGGCCTGAGGTCACACAAGTGGTTAGGAGCTGAGCTGTGGACCTCAAGACAGTCTTCTGACCTCTGTTCTCTGCTCCTTAAGCCTGTGTCCCCGCTCACCTGTTTGATGTTGCCAAAAAAAATGATGTCAAGAGAGGAAATGAAGATAACAAATCAGAGGAAATTCTTCTTGCTACAGGCTTTAGCACTAAAAGCTAGATGGCAAAAGCACTTTTTAGTGTATGATTTAGAGAAAGGCTTTATTTAATACCATCTTTGGCAATATCAACAATTTATAACTAGGTAGCTGCAGTTATTCAATGTAAATAATTCACTGCTGTAAGATTTACCCTCTAAACTTCAGGGACAACTGGGAAAAAAAACAGCTGGCATCAAGTATTTACAGTTTTTGTTTGTATAAGTCAGGATTCCTTGCAGAAAACACAAATCATTCTAGGTATTTAAAGCACACACATACAGAGAGAGAGAGATTTAAATCAGGGACTCAGGTGTTACATAGTCTTTTAAAGTCCTGGAGGAACAGGAATCACAGGGTATCACTGAAACTCTGGGGTTTAAGAACATGCTGCCATAGATGTAATCCAAAGATTAGGAAGCTGCCTCTGGATACCCACGAAGTTGAAACACTGCCCAGTCCTGTGCCATCCTCACAACTGTTGCTGTTTGAGCCCATTGTTGCAGCCACTGTGTCAATCCATCTCACTGAGGGTCTTCTTCTTTTTCACTGACCCTCTTCTTTACCAAGCATGATATCCTTCTCCAGGGACTGGATCCTCCTGATAACATGTCCAAAGTAAGTGAGACAAAGTCTTATCATCCTCGCTTCTAAGGAGCATTCTGGCTGTACTTCTTCCAAGATAGATTTGTTCATTCTTCTGGCAGTCCATGGTATATTCGATATTCTTTGCCAACACCATAATTCAAAGGCATCAATCCTTATTCGGTCTTCCTTATTCATTATCCAGCATTTGCATGCATATGAGGCGACTGAAAATACCATGGCTTGGGCCAGGCGCACCTTAGTCCCGAAGGTGACATTTGTGCTTTTTAACACTTCAAAGAGGTCTTTTGCAGCAGATTTGCCCAATGCAATGCAGAAAAGAATAGTACACAGAAAATAAGTAGGAATGAACATGGAATGCCAATCAACCATATCCAGCATGGTGTTGTTGTTTTATAATTTAAGTATAGGGGATAAAAAAAAAAAAACACCCTCAAGGCAGAAAAGAATAGTACACAGAAAATAAGTAGGAATGAACATGGAATGCCAATCAACCATATCCAGCATGGTGTTGTTGTTTTATAATTTAAGTATAGGGGATAAAAAAAAAAAACACCCTAGATAAGGTTTTGAAAACCAAAGCGTTACAGCAAGACTCCTTTTGTTCACCATTTCATGTTAGCATGATGGGGAAAAAGTGGAAAGGGCAAAGGAGGATGAAGAAAGAAGACACAGACTGAGTGTTCTCCTCGGCATTTTACTCCCTGTTGTCCACTAAGGAAAACATCCCTAGGTAAGGCCATGTTTTAAGCACTTATCTGTTAATACCTCTAAAGTTATTAGCAGGATTGGTGGCAGGAACACAGGGGTGGGCTCCAGAGACAAATTTCACCTATTTCATACTTACATCTTAAGGGAAATTTAATGCCCAGTGTAACTCAGGCTTAGATTTGAATGCTTGGACTTTTAGTGCCTCAATGATTTTGTATGATAAAGATGAAAATACCATACTGAAAGGGTTTTTACGATGAGTAATTAATTTTATGTAATGTTGCAAGTATAAATGCTAACTGACAGAGTGAAGATAACAAATGCAAGAGTAATTCAAAGCTTCAAGATACTACCAGGAGTTGGAATAAATTGGGGCCATCACAGAACTAGCAGAACTGAAGCTGGGGTTTTAAAGGTAGAATAGGCAGAAAGACTTTATAGACAGAGGGAGTAAGTTTTGGAGATGGTAACTGGGAAGGAGATGGTGAGGAGCTGGTCTAGGGATGCCCTGGGAAGAGAAAAGAAAAAGAAAGGAACATGTCAGATCTCCTTGTAACATGCTAATCTAATCAAACCCCGTGCTGGGATTTCCTAATGGAGAAACAATGGGATAATTTTATCAGGATATACCTGGTTTCTGTGGAAAACCTGGTGGCATAGTGGTTAAAAGCTACAGCTGTTAACCAAAAGGTCAGCAGTTCAAATCCACCAGGTGCTCCTTGGAAACCCTACGTGGCAGTTCTACTCTGTCCTATAGGGTCGCTATGAGTTGGAATTGACTCGATGGCAACAGGTTTGTTTTTTTGTTTTTGTTTTTGTTTTATACCTGGTTTCTGCAGGTTACTTATAGTAAACAAATCTGGAATTTTGGATTTATGAGGCACGGCACACTGGAAAAGTTTTAGCTATGTGATTATCGAAATATATAATGGAGCTGTTTCGTGACAGAAAGAACTCCTTTTGTGTAACTTAGGCCCTGCATGCATCACTTAGAAACCTTCTATGTTAAATCTGGACCGGGAAATATTAATATAGAAAGGAATGATCTGGGAGCTGCACTGGCAGTCTCAGACTTCTCCATGCTTCATCTGTGTCCAGCAGTTGCCTGTATCCTCTTATTTATTAGTAAAGTTTGATAATACATAAAATCTGTAGGTATAAAGAGTCTGATTTGAAAATCTCACCTTTTAAGTTACCTTATGGTTAAGAGCTCAGGCTGCTAACCAAAAGGTCGGCAGTCTGAATCCACCAGCTGCTCCTTGGAAACCCTGTGGGGCAGCAGCTCGACTCTGTCCTATAGGATCGCTATGAGTTGAAATCGACTCGATGGCAACGGGTTTGGTTTTTTTATTTTTTGGTAGTACCACATATGATTCATTTAGGAGAGAGTGAGTAGAACACATTTACTAAGGCAAAGACTTGTAGTTGACATAATGAAAGGTGGCTTCTAGAAAAGGGAGACAGAATTAAATACATAAGAGTCTTAACTTCAAGACTTAAGAATTTGGATTTTATTCCATAACCAGGGAATGATAGTGGTAGCTGAAATAGGATAAGGTGTGCTAATCCAGTAAAACAATATGAAAGAGAACAGGAAAGGAAAGAAAGGTGAGTTAGGGTGAAATGTTTTCCTGATAGCTGTGATAATTTAGGTAAAAGTGATGAGGAGACTGTAAAGCATTGGACAAATACTTGAGATATTATAAATGACAAATAGTCCTTAGAGATTGATTGGTTATAGAAAATAGGGAGCTAAAAGTAAGTCCTAGTTTTTAAGCCTGGTTGAATGGTATTATCTGAGACAGAAACAGGTAAGGTTAGAGTTGGTTTCACGTAGGATGAGTCAACGAATCAGTGGAGCTAGTGTAACACACACACACACACACACATACACATACAATTGATGCTTGGAGAAGTGTAGACATACAGACATATAGTAGAATTCATAGTGTAAACCAGCTACCAAGATAATTACCCAGTCCTCTGAGACTGAACAGAATATGGAGAGAACGCATACAGTGAAAAACCTGTGAGGGCCGAAACTCTACGAGACTGCCTTGTTTTTCTGGGTCTCCCAAATTGTCCATCTTCAACAGGTTGCAGTCTTACCAATTTTCTATCACTTGTTTTAGTGGAAAATATTTGAAGTTTTCCTTCTCTGACATGTTTCCGCCTTATACAGGTTCTGGTTTTCACAGGTTTTCGTGTACTTGATTGAAAGAATGACTAACAACAACACAGAAGTCCTACCAATGGTCTCTCTCCTGTTATCCCACCTCTGGTTGCAAAGCATGACAAATGTGTACAGTGACAGCTTTTATGTTATTGACCCCTTTTGGACCATGACTTTTCTGTGCCAGGGCCTCAGTATATTGCTTCCTTGGTTTGTTTTAAGAGGGAAAATGCTGGGGTTGAGACTCAAAGCATCATTTGAAGCAAGATGTGTACTACAGTAGCTCCACACTCTGACTAGGGTACCCCACTCTTCCCTACATCTTTGTTATGACCATTACTCTTCATCAAAAGATGACTTATTTATAAATATTTCATACTTCCCAAAGCTAATTCATCAGAAGTGGGTCTCATCTCCCCTTGGCTTATAAAGACCAGTCAGAAGAGTAGGGCATTTGTGGTAGGTGAATAATGGCCTTCCAAAGATGTCCATGTCCCAATACCTTGAACCTGAGGATATACTGCCTTCCATGGCAAGAGGGACTTTGCAGATGTGATTAAGTTAAGGATCTTGAAATGGGGAGATTATCCTGGATTATCTCTGTAGGTCCAATATAATCACAAGGGTCCTTATAAGAGGAAGACAGTTAGAGTCAGAGTGAGGAGAAATATGAACGATGGAAGTGGAGTTTGGAGTGATGTCACTGCAAGGAAGGGGCCATGAGCCAAGGAATGCAGGCACTTTTTAGAAGCTGGAAAAATCAAGGAAATATATTTTCTCCTAGGGCCTCCAGAAGGAACCAGCCCTGCTGACACCTTGACTTTAGCCCAGTGAGACTGATTTTGGACTTCTGATCTTCAGAACTACATGATAATAAATTGGTATTGTTTTGAGTCAGTAAGTTTGTGGTAATTTGGTACAAGAGCAATAGGAAACGAATACAGGCTATCTAATAACTTTTGGATTGCCTATGTCAACTTGGTTAGGGAGATAGTGTTTAGCTTATTTACAAAGAGAGAGAGAAAACATTTCTATAGCCATATTTTGCTGATCTGTATAAAGTTATCTATAATCTAGGGTACATGTTATGCACAAAAGCACTCACATTTTCAATGATGAGTATAACATGACCCTTGCTATTTTCCCATTAAGAGAGAAAAACATAGCATTACTCTTTAATTCCCAATTTAGAGGATAACTCAAACTTAACATTTAAAATCACAATCTCCTAGGTTATTATTACAACTTGAAACTTTTAGCAATATCCTTTGTGATAAATCAGAGGCATTAAGGTAAAAAAGGCATGAGAAAGAGTCATTAATATGTCAACTGAAATTTTACTGATGACTTTAGAGAGAATAGCTCTGGTTGACCTGAGAGCAAAAGACGGATCGCCCAGATAAAGGAGCAGTGGTTCTCAATCAGGTAAAATTTTGTCCCCCAGGGTACATTTGGCAATGTCTGGAGATATTTTTGGTTGTCGTAACTAGGGGGGTACTACTGGCATCTACTGGGTAGAGACCAGAAATACTGCCAAACATCCTACAATTCACAGGACAGCACCCAACCCCCAACAAAGAATTATCCAGCCCAAAATGCCAAAAGTGCCGAGGTTCAGAAACTCTGGTGTAGAGTAAGTATGACATAGGCCATACTTAATTTTTAAGAAAAGAAAACTCGCTAAGAGAAAAGAAATGATCAAATCTATGCCATCTAATTCCAAATTCTGTATCTTTGTATTACAGTCCCTCTTTAAAATATGTATCTATCAATATAGATGATGTGGCATACCCTCTCATATATACTGGGTGTATATAAATGTAGAGGACTTTCAAGTGTAGAATAAATCTGACTATAACCCTTCAGAAAGTTCTAAGGAAATTTGTTAACTTATAGAAAGAATAAGCCATTCTAAGTGATTCAAGTCATCTGTATTATTAGCTTATACAAGCAAATAGCTTTTATTCTTTAAAAAGGTAATAAGCCTAACCTCAGAAAGAAATCACTTAATCACTTGCAGATTTTATTCTGGAGGAAAAAAAATTGACTTCTTTGTTCATATGATTTTGAAATTTTAGACCTATGTGGACCACTTATTTTAATCATGGGTGAATAAATTAAATGTTATCCAGTTAATTATATTTTAGGAAAAAGCAGAATCAGTGTGATATATTGTAGACACTGCTACAAAACTCATACGAAAAGTCTGCAAGTTAATGATAGCATATAAGCTAAGAGAAATGATAAGGAGAAAAGTAGGCATGATTTATTTTCTTGCCCAACTAGTTGAGAATGCAAGAGTATGCATCCATCCATTCATTTGGGAATCATTTACTGATCATCTTCTGTGTGTCAGGGCATAAGCTAAATGTTGAGGAAATAAAAATGAACATCATGGCACCACCCCCAAATAAGTTCACAGTTAAGTGGGGAAAGCAATGAGGAAAAATGAAACTTCAATTTGATAAACCATAACAGTCGTGTTGTCCAGATGGTTTCCATGTTACGCAGACTCTGAGAAGCTTGATTATGCAGGAACTTTATAAGGGAGTATTCTATGGATCAACATCTATGAAGGAAAGAAAGGAAGCCAGATTAGGCACAGAGAAAGGCGGGTCTGCCATGTAGTCTCAATAATGGCCTCGGCTGACCCCATGGGGAGTTTTGAAGCTGAGACTGTCCTTCAGAGTTGTCCTAAGTTGGGGAACAAGGTCAGATCTTTATAACTCCCACATCAACAAATCATTAGATGCAGACTACCCCTGAGAAGGGAGACATGAATTTGGGCACAGTAGCTCTTTGCAGCCAAGGGAAATTCCCAAAGAGGACTGCCATCTGTGGACTGTCAGCTGGCAGCCTCCCACCAGCTGGGGAATAAGTCTTTCAGTCCTAAAACAGAGTTTGAACAAAAAGCACAGCATTCACAACAAGTGGTATTGACAGAAAGTGCTCTGGGGGTCAGCTGACAAGAGGAAATTAACTGTGTGTGATGTAGGTAGAAGGTACAGGTTGGGTAAAATGTTACTGAGGAGGTGTTTGAATGGAAACTTGGACAATTATGAGGATTATTCCAAGTAACAAAGCTCAGAAATGGCTTACCAGGCAGAGGCAACAGCATGCACAAGGTCATGGAGTTGAAAGAGCAAAGCATAATTAGGAAAAAGTCAAAGTTTAATCCAAGTGGAGCTTAGAATAAACGTCAAGGAGGGAAAAGATGACGCTGAAGAAGGGCATTGGGAAGTGATTTTAAAAGGGCCTTGTAAACTAGGGTAAGAAACATGGACTTCCTCCTATAAAGAAATATAAATCTAACAAGGGCTTTAAAGGGAGGAAGTAACAGGATTTTACTTAAAGAAAATAATTCTGGAAGTATTGAGGAGGGCTGATTGGAATGGAGGGAAATTAGAGTCAGGGCAATGCATTTATACTAACTTGAACACTAAATCACGATAATGATTCCAAAATGTTTTCTCTTCAGGGAGAGAAAACAATATGACATGAACTAAATGATAAAGCATAGACTCCATTAAGTCACCAAGAAATAAATTAACCCACTCCCACTCACATGCCACGGTGTTCTCCTATTGAACATAAACAGTGTCACATAACACCAACATCAGACAAGGTCACTCTCTGACCATGATGGATTCAGACAACAGTAAGACCACTCTGTAATCATGTCTGAACACAGACAAAACATGAACCTTGTCCAAACCACAAACAAGACCAAACATTCACCCATCCTGGCTAATATGAATGACTGTTCTTTTTCTTACCAATTATAGTTTTAGCCTAGTCCCTTTCCTCTTGCCTTCTAGATAAAATACTTTTATTTCTCAACCATAGAATTGGCACTACTTTGACAATATCCAATCCAGAGCAAAGCCCTGCTTCCTCAAACCTACCCCAAAATCACCTAACCCACGCTCAAATCCCAGCGAGATGGACTGACGCAGTGGCTACAACAATGGGCTCAAGCATAACAACAATTATGAGGATGGCACAGGACAGGGCAATGTTTCGTTCTGTTGTACATAGAGTTGCTATGATTTGGAACTGACTCAATGGCACCTAACAACAACGTTTATAAAACTCTACAGTTTCTAAAGTTTGCAAATTTCTAAGTTAGAATTATTCAAAATTAGAATGGACTACCTCAGGGGTTTCAAACTAGGCCCACAGAGCTCTCACTAGGAGTTTTGTAGAAGGAATTCAAGCATCAAATGGTTGTTCTACTAGATAACTTCCAGGGTCCCTCCCATGTTTGAGATTCTATTCAAGTTAAAGCCATTTTTCAGAATGGCATTATGATGTAACAACCAAATTTTTATCATCTCTATATAAACAGAGAACATTAAGGCACTTGCCCAGAAAATTCATTTTCTAATAACATTCCCTGTCAAAGAACATTTCAGAGAGTATCTAGCTCAATATCTTTTGTTGTTATTGCTGTTAGGTGCTGCCAAGTTGGTTCCAACTCATAGCAACCCTATGTACAACAGAATGAAACACAGCCCGGACCTGCGCCATCCCCACAAACGTTGCTGTTTTAGTCCATTGTTGTAGCCACTGTGTCAATCCACCTCATTGAAGGTCTTCCTCTTTTTTTGCTGACCCTCGACTTTACCAAGCATGATGTCCTTCTTCAGGGACTGGTCCCTCCTGATAACATGTCCAAAGTAGGTGAGGCGCTTGTAAGGAGCATTCTGGCTGTACTTCTTCAAGACAGATTTATTCGTTCTCCTAGCAGTGCATGGTATATTCAGTATTCTTCACCAACACCCTAATCAAAGGCATCAATTCTTCTATGGTCTTCTTTATTCGTTGTCCAGCTTTCACATGTATATGAGGCAATTGAAAATACCATGGCTTGGGTCAGGGGTACCTTAGTCCTCAAAGTGACATCTTTGCTTTGTAACACTATAAAGAAGTCTTTTGCAGCACATTTGCCCAGTGCAATTTGTCATTTGATTGCTTGACTGCTGCTTCTGTGCACACTGGTTGTGGATCCAAGTAAATGAAATTCTTGACTACGTCAATATTTTATCTGTTTCTCATGATCCTGCTTATTGGTCCAGTTGTGAGTATTTTTGTTCTTTATGTTGGGGTGTAATCCATACTGAAGGCTGTAGTCTTTGATCATCCTCAGTAAGTGCTTCAAGTTCTCTTCCCATTCAGCAAGCAAGGTTACGTCATTTGCATAACGTAGGTTGTTAATGAGTCCTCCTCCAACCCTGATGCCCCATTCTTCTTCATACAGTCCAGCTTCTCGGATTATGTGCTCAGCGTACAGATTGAATACGTGTGGTGAAAGGATAGAACCCTGACGCATACCTTTCCTAACTTGAAACTGTGCAGTATCCCCTTATTCTGTTCAAACAACTGCCTTTTGGTCTGTGTACACGTTCCTCATGAGCACAACTAAGTGTTCTGGAATTCCCATTCTTCGCAATGTTATCCATAATTTGTTATGATCCACACAGTCATACGCCTTTGCATAGTCAATAAAACACAGGTAAACATCATTCTGGTATTCTTTGCTTTCAGCCATGATTCATCTGGCATCAGTAATGATATCCCTCATTCCATGTTCTCTTCTGAATCCGGCTTCAATTTCTGACAGTTCCCTGTTGATGTACTGCTGCAACCATTTTTGAATTATCTTCAGCAAAATTTTTTACTTGTGTGTGATATTAATGATACCGTTTGATAATTTCTGCATCTGTTGGATCACCTTTCTTTGGAATGGGCACAAACAGGGATCTCTTCCAGTCGGTTGGCCAGGTAGCTGTCTTCCAAATTTCTTGGCACAGACCAGTGAGCACCTCCAGTGCTGCATCCATTTGTTGAAACATCTCACATGGTATTCCATTAACTCCTGGAGCCTTGTTTTTCACCAATGTCTTCGGAGCAGCTTGGATTTCTTCCTTCAATACCATCTGTTCTTGATTATATGCTACCTCCTGAAATGGATGAATGTCGACCAACTGTTTTTGGTACAGTGACTGTGTATTCCTTCCATCTTCTTCTGATGCTTCCTGGGTTGTTCATTATTTTGCCCATAGAATCCTTCAGTATTGCAAATCGAGGCTTGAGATTTTCTTCAGTTCTTTCAGCTTGAGAAATGCTGAGTGTGTTTTTCCCTTCTGGTTTTCTACCTCCAGGTCTTTGCAAATTTCATTATAATACTTTACTTTGTCTTTCAGGCTGCCCTTTGAAATCAGTTCTTTTAACTAATCACTTCTTCCATTCGCTTTAACTGCTCTGAAGAAGGACTGATGCCTTTGTATTATGGTGCTGGCGAAGAATACTGAATATACCATGGACTGCCAGAAGAATGAAACAACCTGTCTTGGAAGAAGTACAGCCAGAATGCTTCTTAGAAGCAAGGATGGCGAGACTTCGTCTCACATACTTTGGATATGTTATCAGAAGGTATCAGTCCCTGGAGAAGGACATGATGCTTTGTAAAACAGAGGGTTAGTGAAAAGAGGAAGACCCTCAATGAGATGGACTGACACAGTGGCTTCAACAATGGGCTCAAGCATGTGGATGGCACAGGATTGGGCAGTATTTCTTTCTGTTGTGCATAGGGTCGCTATGAGTCGGAACTGACTCAATGGCACCCTAACAACAACAACATCATGTAAGAGCAAGTTTCATAGTCTCTTCTGACGTCCATTTTGGTCTTCTCTTTCTTTCCTGTCTTTTTAATGACCTTTTGCTTTCTTCACGTATGATGTCCTTGATGTCATCCCACAACTAGTCTAGTTTTCAGTCATTAATATTTAATGCATCAAATCTATTCTTGAGATGGTCTCTAAATTCAAGTGGGATATACGCAAAGACGTATTTTGGCTCTCGTGGACTTGGTTTAACTTTCTTCAGCTTCAACTTGAACTTGCATATAAGCAATTGATGGTCTGTTCCGCAGTCGGCCCCTGGCCTTGTTCTGATGGATGATATTGAGCTTCTTCATTGTCTCTTTCCACAGATGTAGTCAATTTAATTCCTGCGTATTCCATCCAGTGAGGTCCGTGTGCATAATCCCAGTTTATGCTGTTGAAAAAGGGTATTTGCAATGAGTAATTCATTGATCTCGCAAAATTCTATCATGCAATCTCCCACATCATTTCTACCACCAAGGCCATATTTTCCAACTACAGATCATTCTTCGTTTCCAACTTTCGCATTCTAATTACCAGTAATTATCAATGCATCTTGACTGCATGTTTGATCAATTTCAGACTGCAGAAGTTGGTAAAAGTCTTCAATTTCTTCATCTTTGGCACTTGTGCTTGGTGTGTAAATTTGAATTATAGTCTTATTAACTTGTCTTTCTTATAGGCATATGGATATTATCTGATCACTGACAGCACTGTACTTCAGGATATATCCTGAAATGTTCTTTTTGGTGGTGAATGCGATGCCATTCATCTTCAATTTATCATTCCAGCATAGTAGTCCATATGATTGTCCAATTCAAAATGGCTAATACCAGTCCATTTCAGCTCATTAATGCCTAGGATATTGATCTTTACGTGTTCCATTTCATCTCTGACAACTTCCGATTTTCCTAGATTCATACTTCGTACATTCCATGTTCTGATTATTAATGGATGTTTGCAGCTGTTTCTTCTCATTTTAGGTCATGCCACATCAGCAAATGATGGTCCTGAAAGCTTGACTCTATCCACATCATTAAGGTCGACTACTTTGAGGAGGCAACTCTTCCCCAGTCTGAGTGCCTTCCAACTTGAGGGGCTCATCTGTTGGCACTATATAAGACAATGTTCTGCTGCTATTCATAAGGTTTCTACTGGCCAGTGTTTTCAGAGGTAGACTGCTAGGTCCTTCTTCTTGAAACCTGTCCACCATGCGTGACCCTGCTAGTATTTGAAATACTGGTGGCATAGCTTCCAGCATCACAGCAACCTGCAAGCCACCACAAACTGACAGCTCAACATTTACATAACCATAATTTCTTGGCCAATGCTATTCCATGTAAGAAAATATTTTGTGGACTATATTTAGGGGCAATATTCAAAGTAGATCAGATAACATTTAATCAAGCACTCATTTGATATACTAGATTTTTCTATTAGAAAATCAGCACTTAATTAACTATATTAATGGTTAATGGTTCTGAGGATGGATAGTTCCAACTGTATCTAAATTCATTTTTTAAGATAAGGCTGTTTCATGAATAGCATCTGTCATGGATTGGACTGTGCCCCCCCAAAAATACATGTCAACTTGATTAGGCCATAATTCCCAGTATTGTGTGACTATCCACCATTTTGTAATCTGATGTGATTATCCTATGTGTTATAAATCCTACCTCTACGATGTTAATGAGGCAGGATTAGAGGCAGTTACGTTAATGAGGCAGGACTCAATCTACAAGATTAGGTTGTGTCTTAAACCAATCTCTTGAGATACAAAAGGGAGAAGAGAGACATGGGGACTTCATACCACCAAGAAACAAGAGCCAGGAGAATAGCGCATCCTTTGGACCCGGGCTCCCTGCACCGAGAAGCTGCTCGACCTGGGAAGATTGATGACAAGGACATTCCCCCAGAGCTGATACAGAGAGAAAACCTTCCCCTGGAGCTGGCATCTTGAATTCGGACTTCTAGCATCCTACATTGTGAGAGAATAAATTTCTGTTTGTTAAAGCCATCCACTTGTGGTATTTCTGTTATAGCAGCACTAGAAAACCAAGACAGCATCAATACTGACTTTCTTCTCTCAGATTTTGCTATCATTTAGTGCCTAGCATAGGACCCACAGCATCCCCCTCCTCATCCCTGTTTGGAACTGAGAAGATTTAAAAAAAAGAAGAAGAGCTGCTAAAAATGAGAAAACAAAAAGTTGACCAACTAAGAGAAGCAGTATGCTCTTCTCAGGAATACCAAATTTAATCATCTCCGTCTCTTCCAAAATAAATGTGAAACTTCTGTGCATGTGCAAAAACCATTTACATAAATATGTACTATTAAAAATCAGACATTCAAGACTTTCCATATTTTGGCAACAACCCAATTTGGTCTTTCAATAAGTGCTTAATAGAAGTTCACTGAATGTTCTAACATGAACACATTATTCTACAGCATGTGAACAAGTGTGCTGCAATTTAAAGTTGTGAGAGAAATAAGTTTTGGGAAACTCTGGGTTAAAAAAAGATAAAACATGTTACTTTAATGTGGGAAATTTAAAGAGTTTCATGAACTAATCTGCACTGAAAATCACCAAGAGGGAGACAAAGCAGACAGTATCTCTCAAGCTAATTTTTATCATAGAACCTTCTTTTTGTTGTAGTATCTACTTACTATCTTCCAGGCCATATTTCTGATGATGGCCAGTTTGAGAAATAGTGGCTTATTTAGTTGCTTCCCAAATATATTTTGAATGATTGAAAAAAAAACTATATATACATTTATGAGTCAAATACGGTCTGTTGATTCTAGGAGCCCTCCCCACCCTTCTGAACTCTCCCCTGTATCATGAGGACATAAAGTCTAGAAACTACACTTCCCAGACTCCATTGCCAGCCAAGTTTAACTAGATTCTGCCAGTGAGAGGCACCTGCAAAAGATTTGGATGACACAAGACAAAGGGAACATTTTCCTAGCAACTACATCCAAGAACATGGGCATCAACAGACGTTAGATTTTCTGAAATCTGCCGTCCTGATCTTTGCTTCTTTGCTCCCCTAGCCTTCAGTGGTTGTATGAGCCTCTAATACTAAATATTAAACCTTTTCCTACTGGAAATACCTAGGGTGTCTTCTGCTTTCCTGACCAAGGCTTAGCTGGTGATCTAAGAGACATAGTCCGAGACAGGAAATAAAGGTGGATAAGGATATCCACAAGGAGCTTTTAAAGCAAGTCCTGAAAGCAGTGATTTACAGTCAAAGATGAATTTTGACAATTGGATTAAATACTGAGATTCAGAAGCATGGGCTTAGTAATGGAACAGCTGAGTAAACTCTGCTGAACCTCTTCCTTGCTGCCAAGACAAAACAGACACGAACAGACAGATTCTGCAATATAATTAGTGGAACTCTTCAACTTATAAAAAATGGATCATCATAAATATTCTAAAAACCTGGACAAGATGTCAGACCCCCATCACATTAATGCGATCACAAACAAGATGATAAATTAGGCAAATGTCGAGCTTAACAGCTTAAATCACTGCCAAAAGTTAGGCTTATTCCTATAATGAAAGACTCTGGTGGCCATGTAAGCTGATGACTCCCTTGTGATTATTTCATTTCAAGGATTTAATGAGCCTCTCAGATTTCAGGAAATGCCCACTATTTTTAGATGCTGCAAATGTTGCTGAACATGGGCCCTGAGAGCTTAGGGGATATACTCAAGTTTTCCTCAATATACTCACTCAGAGAAACATGTCAGCTCCATCATATTCAGGCTTCTGACTTACAGAGTTATTCAGCACAAAGAAACAGTAAAGCATTTTAATCTTTTAGAGTTGTCAATTACAATGGACATATAAATCACTTGATAATAGTTATTTTAAATCTAAGCCATCTTAATTTAGAGATTCCATCCCACACCATATTAAATATGTTAGAATGCACTCATATCTCACAGTTAACATCAGTGTTTTGCTACTTTATATTTAAAGCCTTTTTTTGTCATTTTGGCTTTGAAATTATTTGTCTTTGCATAATTAATTTATAACTGGACACAACATCTCAGCAATCATGTTGTATACTTGAGAACTCTAGCTAACTGAGAAAATCCAAACTTAAATTGTTTTCAAATGTAATGAAATTTTCAAAATACCAAAGTTAACAATTAACAAAGTTGACATTATATAGTATGTTTTGTAAACATTCAATGAAATATGACTTTTGACTTTGCAGTTTTTCTTTTCACATTTTAGAGTCAAGAATTTCTTTTTTCATGCCTCAGACATTTTCAGAAGACTTGGAGAAACTGCTTGGTATGAGACATGAGGTTATCAATAACCAATCTGAAGCTTGGACTGAGACTATAAATTCGTATGATCATCTAATTAACTAATGACAAGTTTTCATCTTTCCCAATCCAAGCTATTAAAATAAGAAGAAAGACTTTGATATAGCCTTCCATCCCACTCTCCAATCCGTTTAGAAGTCCACCTAGATGCTGGTATTGTCCTGTAACCACGCTCTTCACTCCCACATCCCATAAATCTGAGGTGCTCTCCCTCCTTTCTGGCTACTACCTGACTCCCAGGGATCTGTGGTCACTTCCTACTAGGCTTTAGAGATTCACTGAGTCCAGTTTGGCTAGTGAGGAGTCCGGGTGAGCATCAACAAGGGTGTGGTTCATCCACTAATAATCATCACTTTTATAGGAGGAATGCCAGGATGGATATCAGTTTCAATGGAAAATGCTATTCTTTATCCAACTATTAACTCATCTTCTAGCACGATGGCAGCTAACAGAATGTCCTCTTATGAGAGAGAATAAACTTTTATCAAAAGCTACTTTGTACCAGGCACTGTGCTGGGTGCTTAATATACATTTTCATCTCTTTATCACAACAATGCTATAAAGTAGGCTCTGTCACTGCCCTTGATTTTTAAAAACACAACTTGACAAAGTCATCAGCTTGCAAGTGGCTGTTTTCTAAACCTGGGTTACAAATCTGAACCCTCAGATATCAAAATCCATCTGTGTCCCATGACATCACCCACCACTTCCGTTTACAAAGCAATTTCACATACATTCTCTTGTTTTACAACAATCCCAAGCGCATTGTTTTAAAGGGATTGGGAGTAGTAATTAAAGTAACAAATGAAAAATTTCAGCAAATACCAAATTAACTTTTTTAGATGTTCTTACATAAAAGGTATTGTACAGATTCCACAGAGCTGTCCGTTAAAAACCTTTACGATGATAGAGTACATTCTAGACTAATTTCCTTCCTGAACCTTGTGTAGTCAGATACAGAGGAAATTTAAATAGCGCGTGAGCCACAGAAAAAAACATTTTGCTATTCAGCAAGTCAAGGTGTTATAATGGCCTCATGAACCATTCCAAAGACAGCACTGCCACACTGTAGATGTTATATGAGAAAAAAAAGAAAAAGACTTGATGAAATCTAATTTTGAATTATTATTAGTAGATGAAACCAATTTGTGCTAACTTGGAAGCAATTACCAAAAAGCCTACTCTCTCAGAAAGAACGTGAAATGGCAGAAAAGGCCGGTGGTGTCAGCCAGGAGGACTATCAGCTTAAGTAGGCACTTCTGTCTGGGTTTTGAGTAATGACAATGTTCTGAACGCCACACCCTTGTTGATGCCCACACGGACTTCTCACCAGCCAAACCGGACTCGGTGAAGCTCTAAAGCCTGGTAGGAAGTGACTACAGATCCCTGGGAGTCAGGCAGTAGCCAGGAAGGAGGGAGAGCACCTCAGACTTATGGGATGTGGGAGTGGAGAACTTAGTTCTAGGACAATTCCAGGGTCCAGGTATACTTTCCAAACAATTGCAAGTGGAATGGAAAGATAAAACAAGGGTTTTCTCCTTTCCTGTTTTAGAAGAGTAAAAGAAACATATTTAAATTAGGAGCAGGACGGCAGCCCAATTTAGAAACATGTGCTGCTTTTGCTTTTTTTAAAAATTTACTTGCTTTAGAAGAGAGAATTACAGACGGGTCAGGACTGTAAAGATTTTAGAACAAAAGCCACTTTGATTTAGGAAGCAAACTGGTGTGGGAATCTTTAGATAA
The DNA here is from genome assembly GCF_000243295.1 of Trichechus manatus latirostris. Classification (NCBI taxonomy): domain Eukaryota; kingdom Metazoa; phylum Chordata; class Mammalia; order Sirenia; family Trichechidae; genus Trichechus; species Trichechus manatus. The sequence continues at coordinate 7,260,008 of NW_004444036.1, forward strand.
AACTCGTTACCACTTTTAATTGGTCATTTAAGTAAGATGACTGCTAAGGTAAAAATAGCTTTTAAAATATTTTTGAATCTTGGAACAAATTTCTGAAGAACAAGGAAATGTTTAAAATTACACCCACATCCCCCATCCACACGTACAGAATTTACTAGCAAATGAAAATGTAATGACCAGTAAAAGTTCTTATGTAAATTTTTTTTGTTTTTACTCCATCCATCATGTTAATAGTGTAATTATACAACAAACTGTGGACTAAAACTGTTGTTTAGGGCAGCAATCCCAATTCTAAAATCAAATCCTACTGATATGGACACTGATACTTTCAAATATACTTTCTAGTCTGCATTTCTCTTAGAAGGCTAGAAATTTGCCTTAAATTATTTTTCAAGGTTGAGTATTTTTTAGCTACAGCAATATTTTGAAATATCTTAACAGATATTTTTTTAAATCACTGCATATAAAGAAAAAAAAATCAGGCTGACATCAGACTTCTCTGCAACACCAAACAGTAAAAGACAAATAAGAAATTTCTAGTACATTTTATGAAAAAAATATGATTTAAAATTTTACAGCCAACTAAGTGATGAATTTTGGTAAGAGCATCAGAAAGATATTTGCAGGTATTCAAAGGCAGACAACATTTGGTTATTACTTTTCATTTTCGGGAAAAAAACATTTTGATATTCCTTCAACCTGCTTAAAATTAAATAAAAAATGAAAGTTCAAGATTGAGAAGAACAGACTTCCGGCAAGATGGCGCTCTAGGCAGAAACACCACGCCGTCCCTCCACAACAAAGATCCGAAAAACTAAGCCAAACAGAGAATCAACAATCCTGAAACCCTAGAACATCAAATGAAGAGATAAAGA
>NW_004444036.1:7280296-7305088 GCF_000243295.1 Trichechus manatus latirostris
GGGTTTCAGGATTGTTGTATTCTCTGTTCATCTTAGTTTTTCAGATCTTTGCTGTGGAGGGATGGAGTGGTGCTTCTGCCTAGAGCACCATTTTGCTGGAACTCCGCTTATTTCATCTTTAAACCTACTCCCATATGCTTTCTGATTCCCAGACATTTGTTGAAATTTTTCATTTGTTATTGTGAATCTCTTATCCTTACTGTTATGCAGCTTTTATTTTCAGGGTGTTTTATTTTTATTTTAGTGGGACCTCAAGAGAAACAGGATGTGCCTAGGTCACCACATTGAACCAGAAGACTAATCTTTTTTTTTCCTTAAACTTAGAGTGTTCTTATAAGATCTAATATCTCTTGTGATGATAATTTTTTTTTAATTCTAAGGTTCAGCTTTTCTGCGGGTTGACTTCAGAGTCTCTGTCTGTTGTTTAATCGAGGCAAATTAAATTATTTTTAATTTGAAAAAATGTGTACAATTAATCCCACTGTGACTAAACCCTTCCTTCCTCCCTCCCTCCTTCCTTCTTACCTACCTACCTACCCACCTACCTACCTACTTTATTTCTGCCTCTCAAAGTACATTTATGTATCTGTCTAATCTATGAAGATGGAAGGATATTAGGAGTTAGCAGTAAAAGTCAAGTGTTAATAAACTTTTTCCTCCCATGGTTACTGGGATTTTTATTAATTTGCTGCTTTTACTTTTCTTCTCTTAAAATGATTATGCATATATTCAATTAAATATTCAAATCATTATCATTAAAATGAGAAAACCTGTAAATATTCTCTCAGCTGGCAATTTCACTTAGTGATTTATCCTAAAGAACAATAAAACAACTGCGAAAGAATGTGTGCACAAGCATATTTATGGCAATTGATTTTCATGGTATTAAAAAATTGAAAAAACTTAGATAATCATAATAAAGGAATGATGAATCACTATGAGTCAAAAACTGACTCAACAGCACCTTACAACAACAATCAATAGAATATTATGCAGTCATCTAAAAGGACTATCTAATCCTATATATTGACATCATAGTATGAACAAAATAACATAATAAGGAGTTCCTGGGTGGCGCAAATGGTTAAGTGCTCAACTACTTGCTGAACAGTTGGCGGTTCAAACCCACCCAGAGGCTCCTCGGAAGACAGGCCTGGCAATCTGCTTCTGAAATGTCACAGCCTTGAAAACCCTATGGAGCAGTCCTACTCTCCACATATGGGGTTGCCATGAGACTCAACAGTAACTAACAACAATAATTATTGTAAAAACAATTTTTTTTTTACAATAAGCATGTGTTACTCGTGTCCTCAACACCACCACCATGCATGTGCTAACTTGTATCCTTAAAACAATGGTTCTCAAACTTTAGCATAAATCAGAACCACCTGGAAGGCTTAAAACACCAATTGCTGGGCTTACTCCAAGAGTTTCTACACTGCACACATAAGATCACCATGAGCTGGAACTGACTGATGTCGATGTAACTAATAACAACAGCAACATTATTATATAGTGTGTTTTTCAGTATTTGTGAGTATGTGCTTAGGAAAAAGTCTGGAATTACAAATGCCAAAACATTAGCAGAGGTATTGTCTGGGTGGTAGTTTGGTTTTCTTTAATATTTCTTCTCTATTTTCTTTTTTTACAATAAGCATGTGTTACTAATGTACTCAAGGAGCCCAGGTTGCACAATGGTTAAGCACTTGGATGCTAACTAACTGAAAGGTTGGCGTTTGAAACCACCCAGCAGCTCTGCAGGAGAAAGACCTGGTGATCTGCTCCCGAAAAGATTAAAGCCTAGGAAACCCTATGGGGCAGTTCTACTCTGTCCTATACTGTCGCTATCAGTCGATCACACAACAACAACAACTACTCATGTACTCAAAGAGTGAAACTATTTCTATTTTGAAAAACACAACAGAAAGAGGGAGAGAGATGGAATAAAATGGCAATATTTATAGCACTAACCAACACTATTTTGAAAGACGCTGGCATCTTACTACTTGTCTTCACAACATACCTCGAATATTTGAATACTTTATTAACTACTTTTATAAGAGCCACTCTCCCTACCATTTTTCTTGCCATTGTTTTTCCCGTAGCTATTCAGGCTATCACAAAACATATTCCACCTTATTCGGTGGTGGGTAGAAACACATCCAAACACATTAAAATTTTTGTTATATTGAGTATATAGCAAATTTTTTACAAACAAATAACATTTCTTGTAGAGATAATATCTTATAAAAACAAGCAAAATGGAGCGATCCATAGTCCTCATACTCTTAGTTAAACTGCGATGATTTCACGTCATCTCAGCATTAAAACTAATTCAAATACATTTTGCTAGTATTCTTCTCTGGGCCTTACTATCAGATGTTGGTTCTAATTCCACTTTGGTTATCAGACTGCTCATCTAACACATTTGCTTCAACAACAACAGCAATATTGTAGACATTAACGAGCTTTTCATAAAGAATCTGAATTTCTTTCTTATATTTGATGCCATCACTTTCTTTGAATGATGCTATACGTGTATTTTCATCTTTATTTTTGTTAAAACATTAAAGAATATCTGAAAAATCCTAGAATTCCAAGAACAGAGTTTGAAAATGCTAGATTAAAGGATTCCAAATATTTTTTTCTTTAATAGTCTCTTAATTCCTGCAATCAAATAATTTTCAGAGGTCTACTCTTCCTCTGAAGGAGGATATTGGCTTTCGTTTGTAAGCCCCACGTGTTTATTTTTTCCCATTTATTCAGGTATTTGCAAGCTAGAGGATATGTGTCTTTTGGGCCTTACAGTCTGTCCACCTAGGTGCTAGTCAAATTTCTATCTCATACAGCTGGAAGGCAAGCTGGTGATCCCTAGTCCTTCATCTAGTGGTTTTTTTCCTGTGCTTCTCTGCTTACTGAAACAAGATGCTCATCCCCCATCATGTCTTAAAGAGAAGAAATAAATAAGTTAATAATAATAATAAACTACAATTTTTAATAGATGCTGTCACCATGGAGCTCCTATATATACTGTCATGGAGCTGCAGTTTGCTTGCCTGTGCAGTCTATATTTCCAAGGATGTGTTTGTCACTGCCACCTCTTCCCTTGTTGTTGCTGCTGCAAGTTGCCTACAAGTCGATTCCAACTCACAGCGACCCCATGTCTGTAGAGTAGAACTGCTCCACAGGGTTTTCAAGGCTGTGACCTTTCACGTGCAGATTTCCAGGCCTCTCTTCTGAGGCGCCTCTGGGTAAGTTTGAACCACTGACGTTTTGGTTAGTAGTCCAGTGCTTAACCATTTGCACCACCCAAGACTCCCCTTCCCACTTTCTGCTCAAGTATTTTCTTGGAGTTGTAGGATTATAAAGAGATACAAGAAAAGTGGCACCAATGGTAACGGGGAGCAGTGGAAGGCACCATACCAGCCTACAAAGGTAGCATCCACTATGTGGAAAGACACTTTCATTTCTGATTAATGCCAATCTTGAGCTTCTGGAAAACAGATGTGTGGAAAGGAAGGTTTACATTGTACCCAGAGTCAAGGAGTCTTTCTACCTATTTGTTCTTCATGATCTGGCTCCTGCTTACCTTTCTAGCATCACCTCCTTCCACCACTCCCCCTTAAAAGCTCTATGACCCAATCAGCTTGCACTACGTATGTCCTTTCTTGAATATCCTATTTCCTGCTAGATGAGCTCAGGTAAGTCTTCTGTCTTGTTTCCCACTATATCCCTAGCACTCGGGATGTGCCTGGTATATAGCAGGAGCTCCACAAATATTTGTTAAAGTAGTAAATGAATATCTCTATGCTTTTTCTCTTGTTACATATTCTCCCTTTAATGCCCTTTCTCTCACTTTTCTATCAAATAAGAGCCTTCTCTTTCTTAAAATTACCTCAAGTGTCATCTCCTGTAAAGATCATACTGAACATCTCCAAACGATGTTAGGTATTTGATCATCTATTATAATACATATCACAGTATTATAATTGTTCGTTTGCAGGTGTAATGTACCCACTAGCCTATCAGCCTGAAGGAATAGACCACGTTCTAGTCAATTGTATGACGCCAAGCATGACAGTTGAATGAAAAGCCTTCTGACCCCAAATTTATTGCTCTTTTAGAATAATAACAATAAAATTAATAAACATTAAGAGCCAGACAGCCAAGGATTGAATTCCAGCTCTACCACTTACTAAGGGTTATGACCTTGGGCATCCTATTTATTCTTTCTGTTCTTCAGTTTTCTCATTTATAAGACAGATGTGGAAATAGTATCTTCCTGATAATATTAAATGAATTAGTATATGGAAAGGGATTAGAACAGTGTCTGAAACCTTGTAAGCATTCAGTGTCTGTTAGCTGTACTATTATAAATTTATAATGAAACAGACACTATGCAAAGCACTTTATTATATAATTTAGTTATCACAACAATGCAAAGAATAATTACTTTTTAAAGATCAGAAAACTGAGGCTAAGAGAGATTAATCAATTTTCCCAAGATCACAGAATTATTATGTGGCAAAAAAGAGATTTGAATGTAAATCTGCCTAACTCCTAACTTGATAACACGCAGTTTTCTACAAGGCCCTGAACATGTGATAATTAATTACATCATAGTTTATATCCTATGAGTCTGTCATGGATTGAATTGTGTCCCCCCAAAATAGGCATCAACTTGGCTAGGCCATGATTCCCAGTATTGTGTGGCTGTCCTCCATATTGTGATCTGATGTAATTTTCCTATATGTTGTAAATCCTAATCTCTGCCTGTGGTTAATAAGGCAAGATTAGGTTATGTTAAAGAGGATTAGGGTTCGAGGCAACACCCTTACTCAGGTCACAGCTCTAATCTGATGTAAGGGGAGTTTCCTTGGGGTGTGACCTGCATCACATTTTATCTTACAAAAGATAAAAGGAGAGAGAAGTGAGCAGAGAAATGGAGACTCCTACCACCAAGAATGAAGAACCAGGAAGGGAGTGTGTCCTCTGGACCCAGGATCCTTGTACTGGGAAGCTCCTAGACCAGGGGAGGATTGATGACAAGGACCTTCCCCAGAGCCAACAGAGACAGAACACCTTCCCCGGAAGTGGCATCCCAAATTCAGACTTCTACCCTACTAGACTGTGAAAGAATAAATTTCTGTTTGTTAAAGCCATCCACTTGTGGTATTTCTGTTATAGCAGCACTAGATGACTACAACAGAGTCGCAAAGTATTCTATTTATTTGAGAAATGCTCTTGTGTCATCCCCTCTATACTTAGTGCACAGGCAATATAGCATTATGTTTAAGAGTTGGCTGAGGTGCTACAGTTGGACATACTCAGGCTCTAATCCTAGCTTTATCATTTTACTAGCGAGTGATCTTGGCCAGTTGCTTAACCTCTCTGAGCCTCAGGTTCCTCTTTTGTAAAATGAGCATTGTAATATCAACCTCAAAAGGCTATTTATTCAGAAGACCAAATAAGATCAAATATGTGTAATGTGCTTAGCAAAACACCTAGTGCACTCAAGGCTCATTAAAAGTTAGCTGTTATCTGCTATTGATGCTCAACCTTACTCACGTTATTAATTTCTCTCTTGCACTGTAGAACTCTTTGATCTCATTCAGAAATTCTGGAGGTTTACCCTCTTTCTCAGAGCACTGTCCTGAACAACACTACCTCCCTCTTAAGCTGAGTTAGGCACACTTTTTCCTATGCTCTCACTGCACTCAGAGAATACCTCTATTCAGAAACAGACAATTTCTGAACAGGAGCAGATGGGAAGTGGCCCTTGGAGTCTCCACTTATGGATGGCAAAGGGAAAGGATAAAAACATTTTCTAAAAATGCCTAACTGCATAAAGAGAGATTCCTGAGCTATTTCAATACCTTGATCCATGTCTCTGGAACTCAGGCTGCTTATCCCAAGGAAGATGGTGGCAGCAACACTTTAGTCTCAAAGCCAATATGCAAAAATATCATTGGGTAGTTATGTGTTGGTAAACATTTACCAATAGACACTCCTGGAGAGAAAAGCCCTGATATGTAGAGTTTACCAATTTCTGTGATGTAAATATTCCCACCGTGGCTTATTTCAAGTTACCCACATGACGTCACTGAATGCAGAGTTAGTGCCAGATGATCAGTAGCACACCAAACAAAAAACCAAACTCGTTGCCGTCAAGTCGATTCTGACTCATAGTGACCCTATAGGACAGAGTAGAACTGCCCCATAGGGTTTCCAAAGAGCAGCTGATGGATTCAGATTGCCAACCTTTTGGTTAGCAACCACAGCTCTTAACCACTGTACCACCAGGGCTCCAGTAGCACATTAAAAGACAGTAATTCTACCCAACAGGCACAACAGATGCAAATAACTTCAAGAGAATAGCCAATAGTAAAATGTAGTAAAAAATAATCAGGAAATGATGAATTTTGAGTATTTGTTATGCTCTTTAAGTATAAATTATTAATTGTAGGTTTATACAATTTCATTCTTATTGATTACGTTTAACCTGATCACAAAATTTCTGAAAATTTAACATGGGCTCTTGCGAGCCGGTACAAGCTGACCCCTGCACACCACTGCCTCTGGAGGTAAGACTGAAGCATTCTGGGTAGAGAGAGACTGAAGTTCATACAATGCAGGGGCTCTCTTAAAAAAAAAGAATACATTAATTGATGTCAAAATGAATGTTTATTCAGAGTGAATTCACTGAGAAGATTTACTTAGAATGTCCACAGCCACTCTAACACCCCTGACACAAGGGAATGTGTAAGAAAGGAACTCAGGAAACACATGGCAGCATTAACCAATTACTGTTCCAATATTCGACTGTGGCTAATTTTTCAAAAATATATAACTGGGTGAACACATTGCTAGAGCTTCTCCCAGGGCCTTAGAAGGGGCTCACTCAACAGATGAGCCCGAAAACTTAAGTTTCATCAGGACCATGGTAAATCCATCTCTGATTCTGAGTGAGCAGGACTGAGCTACTTCTTTTATTTAGGTACCAGTGAGGGTACCATCCAAAAAAACCAAACCTGTGTCCATCAAGTCGATTCTCACTCACAGCGATCCTATAGGACAGAACAGAACTGCCCCATGGGGTTTCCAAGGAGCAGCGGGTGGATTTGAACTGCCGATCTTTTGGTTAGCACCCATAGCTCTTAACCACTGTGCCACCAGGGCCCCTGAGGGTACCATACACCCTGATAAAATCTGTAATACTATGTAAAATATCCTGATTTTTAAATGCTGACAACTAATTCAATTAAAAACAACAAAACAGAAACACTGTAGGCCAAACAAATCCAGGGCTGCCAGTTTGCAAACTCCGCCTTAGATAATAAAGAGTATATTGTTTTGTTTAATATCTTTCACCATGACTATCCCCCACTCCCCCACCCTCAGGACCTAGGGAAATAAACATTACAGTAGCAATTATCAGGTTGGTTGTCAGAAGGTTTGTCTCAATTAGATCATGAGCTCATATCATGGTTGATATATTTTCCTCTTTGTTTTCCTGGTTCACAGAATACCTAGTGGATAGCATCTGGCACTTAGAGCTGCACATGGCATTCAGTGTTGCACACAGAGGCAGTGTAGCATAGAGATAATGAGTGTGGGCTCCAGGACCAAATTGCCTGGGCTTGAATTCCAGTTACTATATTATTAGCTGAATGTCCTTGGATAAGTTACTTTATCTCTCTGTGGCTCAGTTTCCTCATCTGTAAAATGGAAATCATACTACTACTTACCTCCAAGGATTGATATGTGGATTAAATGAGCTAAAAAGGGCTTGTTGTTGGGTGCCATCGAGTTGGTTACGACTCATAGTGACCCTATGTACAATGGTACGTAACACTGCCTGGTTCTGCGCCATCCCCACAATCGTTGTTATGCCTTAACCCATTGTTGCAGCCACTGTGTCAATCCATTTCACTGAGGGTCTTCCTCTTTTTCGCTGACCCTCTAATTTACCAAGCATGATGTCTTTCTCCAGGGACTGATCTTTCCTGATAACGTGTCCAAAGTACGTGAGATGTAGTCTCTCCATCCTTGCTTCTAAGGAGCATTCTGGTTGTACTTCTTCCAAGACAGATTTGTTTGTTCTTTCGGCAGTCCGTGGTATATTCAATATTCTTCACCAATACTACAATTCAAAGGCATCAGTTCTTCTTCAGTCTTCCTTATTCATTGTCCAGCTTTCGCATGTATATGAGGCGACTGAAAACACCATGGCTTCGGTCAGGCACACCTTAGTCTTCAAGGTGACATGTTTGCTTTTCAACACTTTAAAGAGGTCTTTTGTGGCGGATTTGCCCAATGCAATGCATCTTTTTCATTTCTTGACTGCTGCTTCCATGGGTGTTGACTGTGGATCCAAGTAAAATGAAATCCTTGAAACTTCAATCTTTTCTCTGTTTATCATGATGTTGCTTATTGGTCCAACTGTGATGATTTTTGTTTTCTTTATGTTGAAGTGTAATCCATACTGAAGGCTGTGGTCTTTGATCTTCAGCAGTAAGTGCTTCAAGTCCTCTTCAATTTCAGCAAGCAAGGTTTTGGCATCTGCATAAAGCAGGTTGTTAATGATCCTTCCTCCAATCCTGATGCCCCGTTCTTCTTCATAGAGTCCAGCTTCTCGGATTATTTGCTCAGCATACAGATTGAATAGGTATGGTGAAAGGATACAACCCTGACGCACAATTTTCCTAACTTTAAACCATGCAGTATCGCCTTGTTCTGTCTGAACAACTGCTTCTTGGTATATGTACATGTTCCTCATGAGCACAATTAAGTGTTCTGGAATTTCCATTCTTTTCAATGTTATCCATAATTTGTTAGGATCCACACAGTTGAAGGCCTTTGCATAGTCAATAAAACACAGGTAAACATCTTTCTGGTATTCTCTGCTTTCAGCCAAGATCCATCTGACATCAGCAATGATATCCCTGGTTCCACATCCTCTTCTGAATCTGGCCTGAATTTCTAGCAGTTTCCTGTTGATACACTGCTGCAGCCGCTTTTGAATGATCTTCAGCAAAATTTTACTTGCGTGTGATATTAATGATATATTTCAATAATTTCTGCATTCAGATGGATCACTTTTCTTGGGAATAGGCATAAATATGGATCTCTTCCAGTCTGACTGTCTGATAATAGTGCCGGAAGATGAGTCCCTCAGGTTGGAAGGCACTCAAAATACAACTGGGGAAGAGATGTCTCCTCAAAGTAGAGTCGACCTTAATGACGTGAATGGAGTCAAGCTTTCCAGACCTTCATTTGCTGATGTGGCACAACTCAAAATGAGAAGAAACAGTTGCAAACATCCATTAATAATCGGAACGTGGAATGTTTGAAGTATGAATCTAGGAAAATTGGAAATAGTCAAAAATGAAATGGAACACATAAACATTGACATCCTAGGCGTTAGTGAGCTGAAATGGACTAGTATTGGCCATTTTGAATCAGACAATCACATGGTCTACTATGCCGGGAATGACAACTTGAAGAGGAACGGTGCTGCATTCATCATGAAAAAGAACATTTCAAGATCTATCCTGAAGTACAATGCTATCAGTGATAGGACAACATCCATATGCCTACAAAAAGACCAGCTAATACGACCATTATTCAAAAAGGGTTTAGCAGATATGAAGTGTAAATAAAAAGCCTATCATATATGAAGCATTCTGTAACTATTAGGCTGTTTATGTGAGTGTTTGTAAAATGCAAATATTACTCTTAATGTTATTAGTACTAACAGTAGCTTCTCGATAAGTATTTGTTGGTTCACGCTTTTCAATTTCCACCTGGTATTAGTTACTTATGCTGATTTTATTTTTCATACAAAATTACACACTGCCCCCAAAGTACCTTATGTGGTAGTAGGTAACTTTACTTGGATTGAACTGTGACTTCTACGACCTTGACCTGAATAAAAGGTCCAATGAAACTATAAAAACATTTTCATAGGGCATGTCTATGGCTCTTTTGAAATCTCTTACTTGTCTGACTAATACAGGACATGATCAAAATCTTCCTGCAAAGACCAAGCTAAAAAGTGAAGCAATTCTTTGCCCTGTGAGGGAAGGTTGGGGATTGGAGAAGAAAAGGGCTCAATCACTTTTTATAATATGTTTATATATGGGTCTTTCTCCTGCACCAGACTGAGTTTTATGGCAGGTGCTAATTCATATTTCCATCCTTAGGCTGTAACATGATGTTTGGCATATGGTAGTTCCATGAGTCAGAATCGACTCGACGGCACCAAACAACAACATCAGTTCTGATTAAGTTTTTTATATAAAATAAAGAGAAACCCCAAATAGCTTCCATTTCCCACAGAAGAGTAAAGAGCCTTTTTGCTGAGAAAAGGAGCTTACACTTGATGAGCCCCTTCTGTGGACTCAAACATATCAACTATCAAGGAGATGGCGCAGGACAGGGCAACATTTCGTTCTGTTATACATAAGACCTTCTTCATGAGTCAGAGCTGACTTGACTCTTAACTAACAATAACAACTGTGGATCAAATCATTTCCTAAATATGTTACAAACGTTGTATTAAACCTTACAAAAATCCTGATTTATTTTCCTCCTTTTGCAGAAGGGAAGCTGAAGCTGAGAGAGGTCATGTGACTTGCTGAAGCCCTCACTGTTAACAATTAAAGAGCTAGTATGTATCCAACTCCAAAGTCCATGCTCTTTCCACCACGAATTTGGTTGTGCCTTTCTATCAACTCCGTACTGGACATTTTAACTGGTCAGCAACTGTATTAAATGAAAATACATTATTGATGGTATCAACAAGTTAATTACAAAAATAATTAGTGGCAATGCTTTTTTTTTTTTTTAATTTGTATTGACCTTACTTAACAGTTATCGTTTGTCTCTGTTGAAAAATATTGAGATGTATCATTGAGTTGGTTAGGAGCATCAGCTATCTATGTTGCTGTTGTTGTTAGTTGCTGTCGAGTCAGTTCTGACTTTTGGCGACCCCACATGTGCAAAGTAGAACTGCTCCATAGGGTTTCAAGGCTGTGACCTTTTGGAAGCAGATCACCAGGTCTATCTTCCCAGGGGCTCTGGGTGGGTTCGAACCACCAACCTTCTGACTAGTAGTTGAGCACTTAACCATTTGTGCCATCCAAGGACTCCCAGCTACCTATAACAAAATAAAAGTCATCATTTTATGTCGAAGTCTGATATAGATGATATTATGTCAGAAAATATGTGTTGGATTTCAATGGCTGGAACATAAAACATGAAAGGGCTAGTGAAGGTTTTTTTTCCTTTACTTTTCTGAAATACCAATCTGGTCAGGTCATTTCCCACGCCCGGCCCCCACTACAGTTACAACTTAACAGAACTTAACAGAAATTCTAATGTTCCTTAAAGGCCTGACTCTTGGCCCATCTCTGCAATCTCATCTCTCACCTCATCTCTCCTTCAAAATCTCACTCCAAGCCTAACTGAAATTCCTTCAGTAAGTTGCTCTCTTACACCTCACGACCTTTCCACATGTTGTCCTTCTGTTCCTCGACTTTATCTGCTCCCTGACGTCACCTGATTGACCCGTCCTCATCCTCAAGTCATCTGAGACCAAATATCTCCCTCAACCAAGACTTTCAGAAGTCCAAGAGTCTGGGTTGGGCACTCATACACATGTCCCTCCTCCCAGCATAGACTTCCTCCCACTATGTGGCTATTGTTTGTTAACTCTCTGTTTGCCTTCTTTCCTTAGTAATTGCCCGTAGTCTTTGTGAGGGTGAGAACTATGTTTGCATTGTTCACCAGTTATCTCTAGCATTTACTAAAATATCTGGCACACAGTAGGTACATATCATGTATCCATTGAAATAATTTAATAGATGGTAAAATAATATGCTGGCTTCATAATTAAGAAAAATATCAAATATCTGTGCATTATTAATGTATGATTATAGGTGTTAATGGTAGGTTTATTTTACCCAGTAAAATATAAGTAAACTAAAATCTCAATTATACATCTTTAGGGATGGTAAAGAGCCCTGGTGGCACAGTGGTTAAGAGCTTGGCTGCTAAACAAATGGTCAGCAGTTCAAATCTACCAGCTGCTCCTTGGAAACCCTATGGGGCAGTTCTACTCTGTCCTATAGGGTCGCTATAGTCAGAATTTACTCAACAGCAGCTGGTTTGGTTTTTGTTTTTTTTTAGAGATGGTAAAGGCCTTAGAAATCACCAAGTTCTACTTTGTTATTTCCCAGAAAAGGAAACTGGGGCTGAAGAAGTAAAATAACTGACCCCAATTACAGGGCCACTTAGACCATGAACAAGTATGTATTCACAGGACACCTATTAGATGCCTATTAATCGCTCCACCAGGTAATGGAAGATGAGAAGAGAGGAGACAAGAAGAGAACAAAACTCCTGCCCTCAGGAAGAACGCAGTCTGGCTGGGGAAACAAGACTTTCATATATCAAACAATTAGAGGACAATGAGAAAGTATGTTATTAAGTGCTAAATTAGGCAGAACAGACGATAAATGCTATAGCTGTTCAAAGTGAACGCAGAGATAAATTACCAGATGAGCTCAGATCGATCACTTACTGCCTCTGTGACTTCTCTTGGAATTCTTCCTTGTGTTTATGACTGACTATCTCTCATGTCAGGGCTGGCTCCTTTGGGAAAGGGACGTTTTTTGGTGCTTTCATATTTCCCTTGCCATAGATAATTAACTATCAGTTGAAGAAAACTGACTTACGTGTCACTTGTGTTTGTGAAAGGAACCATTCAGAAATCACAATATTCTCTTCTATTAAATGATGTTAAGATTTTATCAAAAGTAATAAGTAAAATGTAGCATTAATATTGTATTCAAGTACAGTCATGCACTGCATAACATTCAGGCAATGTCCGACCACATATACGTCCGTGGTCTCATAAGGTTATAATGGAGTTCAGAAATTCCGATCGAAGAACGGGACTTAGTGGACCAGACATAGAGAATACAACAGCTTCCTGCCTGCAACACATGTATTTCATGTCTCTTGTATACAAAGCTATTGTGCTGCCAGGTGTATAACAGTACAGTACATGTATAATGTATAATACATATGTCGATAGTCATAACAAACACCTATGTTACTGGCTTATGTATGTACTATATTATAGTTTCTATCATTTTAATTATTATTTAATTATTTTAATGTGAACTTTCCCTACTTACAAAGTTTACTGTATAACTGTGTATGCTTCAACTTGCAGGCAGCAACATCCAGTCTTGTATATCATGTGTCTCTTGAGTGTTATAGTGTTATCTCTCTGTTTAATTTTCTTTCAAAAATATTACCGTGAGGTACATCATGGCTACCAAACACAGAAAAACCAGTGCTAATGACAGCAGCAGCAAGAGGAAGAGGAGAAGTATTGAAGTTATTAAACAACACAAAAGTGGAAAATGCATGAATGCTATTGCTCATGATTTAGGCACGTCTGTTTGCTAAGTATATAAATAAGGTGTTTGCACAACGTCCAGTAACATAATGTCCTATTTCACAGAATGTATCGTGGATGCATAGCTGTATTCTTAATCCTCTCTCAAATCACCACCACAGAGGTGATTTTTCCTGTGATTCCCCATGCACACACCACACACACACAAACCTTACATGTCTATGCATCTCTGAAAAGAGCACAGTGACTGACTGCTTTTGTCTACTTAGCTAATACATCACTCTTTGGAACTGTGACCTCGAGATCTCTTGCAGATTTTTCTACTTGATCTTTCAATAGGAACGTCTCACTATACTCAGCATCCCTGATCATCTCTGTAATTCCCCAGGAGTCCTGTACGTTTTGCTGTTATTTCCAGATGCTGTGACAGGTGCGGAAGGACCAGGGAGATAGCATTCCCTGTGCATGTGTGGTTCCTCCATACTCCACAATGTCTCAATGCCAAACAGGAACATTGCTTAATACTCGACTATCTCCTAAACCCAGTTTCTTATTCTTTTTCACCTTCCCTAAACTTTCCAGGCAGAAGTAGTCACCCTCCCCCTATGTACAACTACAGCCCTCTATGCAAATACCTTCTGAAGATGTTTCTTATAGAACTGAACTTAATTGTCACTGAGTTTTTCTCTTACTAATCTGTAACTTCTTGACAGTAGATCTCTGCAGTTTCTTTCTTATTCCAGCTAACTGCCTGACACATATTAGACCCCAAAAATGTTTTGCATGAATGAAGCTAATGTTCATTTGAACTTAATTTTCATTGAATGTTTTTGTCTAAGTTTTAAAGCAACTCTCTTAACAGTGGTCCGAGTTGATTGGTTTTCTGACACAGGCAAGCTGTCTGAACGGATCATATTCCTTTACAGGAAAGTACTTTTAAAAGGGACTGTGACATGGGTATTTAAACAAAGATAAAATGAGAGTTCTAAAATTATGAGCCCTAGGCAACTAGTGAATATGGTATAACTTTATAGAGTGAACCAAGTTTTATCAAAGCTCTCCCTTGGAAAATATTGGCTTCCTTCCCTCCTGGAAGCTCCGTTCAGTGGCCTGCTATCTTAAACACTGACTTGACCTATTTTGAGTTGTTAGTCTGACCCTGAAGTATAACCAATAAAATATTCATAACCTCTTCTAAGGTACATAGATTTTCATTAGTTTTATATGGTATCTTATTTACCCAGTGCTGCCATAACAGAAATACCACAAATGGATGGCTTTAACAAAGAGAAATTTATTTCCTCACAGTAAAGTAGGCTAGAAGTCCAAATTCAGGGTGTCAGCTCCAGGGGAAGGCTTTCTTGCTCTGTCAGCTCTGGGGAAGGTCCTTCTCATCAATCTTCCCCTGGACTAGGCGCTTCTCTGCACAGGAACTCCAGGTCCAAAGGACACACTCTGCTCCCGGTACTGCTTTCTTGGTGGTATGAGGTCCTCCTGTCTCTTTGCTTGCTTCTCTCTTTTATATCCCAAAAGAAACCAGCTGAAGACACAGTCCAATCCCATAGGTTGAGTCCTGTCTCATCAATACAACTGCCGCCCATTCTTCCTCATTAACATCACAGAGGCAGGATTTACAACACAAGGGAAAATCACATCAGATGACAAACTGGTGGACAATTACACACTACTGGAAATCATGGCCCAGCCAAATTGCTACACACATTTTTGGGGACACGATTCAATCCATGACATTCTAGTTGGTTACACGAACTATCACTCTGTATTTGGGTGGGTTGTACCTATTTTTATCCTGGATTATCAAGCGTTTCCAAGCATAGTAATCATACAGTACGTAGGAAAATATACAATGGCATGATTCAGATGGATTTGTACCTCATGGTGACTGGGCCAATAAACTGAGAATGCAGTTTAATGTAGACAAATGTAAAATAATAAGTCTAGAAACAATGAACCAAAACAGAGTCCATATGAAGTGGTAGCAATGCAATGCAATGATCAGGAAAATGATTTAGTGGTTCTCAAGGGATAATGCTAGAAGCTAGAAGCTTGGAACTGTTTGCTAGCCGAGCAGAAGGCTTACGTGATACACAGAATTAAATTATGTGGTGACATACTGTGACAACGACAGCCATAACATACCTAAACCTCAGCATGTGGCTCTGTCACCATTTCACTAGAGGGAACTATGCACAACCAATTTTAAGTTAGTTGGTTACAGAAAGCTGTAGCAGATAAATACATTTAGGTCAGATATTAGGAAGAGCTTCCTGCCCCTGTGGGATGTGAAACATAAAAGTGCCTTAGAAGAACAACAACAATCTCTTACTTTTATGGGGCATTTTCTCACTTACAGTGTTTTCCTACTAACAACGTCTTTTGTTTGCCACTATAAAGCTGTGGGGTGCACAGAAGAAATAGTATTTCCATTTTACAGAGAGTTAAACTGAGATTCAGTAGCCAATGACAGGAGAAAAGCCAGGGTAGAACCCTGAACTTATGAATATCATTATCATGCTCTTTCTTCATAGTAACATCTATCCTCTAGGCTTTGCCAAGAGAAAATTTGGAGCTCAATTTTCAGAAGACTTTTAATGATTATGAAGAAAGCTATTTTTCCTTTATGAAAGCAGAAAAAACACTGATTTCTTTTTAAAGGTATCCTTCCAAAGAGGTTTGGAATTTAGTGTGCTGAGTTATATCCTTTCAGCCCCAGAACCAAAACCAGACCCAATGCCACTGAGTCAATTCTGACTCATAGTGACCCTATAGGATAGAGTAGAACCGTCCCATAGGATTTCCAAGGAGCAGCTAGTGGATTCGAACTGCCGACCTTTTGGTTAGCAGCCGAGCTCTTAACTGCTGTGCCACCAGGGCTCCCCTTTGAGCCCAGAAGAATTTAAACTTCTGTGGTGAAATGAGTTCCTTTATGTGGCTTTTTGCCTTGGTTCTTTGGAAAAAACAGCTTGAGAGATTTTTCCTGGAAGGGGCCCCTGTAGCAGAGACAGCAGGGCCAAGAGGAGCCTGTCCTGAGGAGAATGAGAGGAGGCCTGTCCTCAGGGGGCCAAGAGGAGGCCTGCACGGCCTGAGAGGAGCTGAGAGAGCTGTCCTGCACTGAAGAAGGGAGACTTTGCCTCCGTGCTTCCTGATCCTGATCCTGATCCTCACCCTGATGATCCTGATCCCGAGCTGTACCCTGTTACTTCCTTAATAAACCACTTAACTGTAAGTATGGTCTGTGAGTTCTGTGTGGCCAATGCAATGGATTATCAAACCCAGAAAAGAAGTAGAGAGTGCTGTGGAGGGACAACTGGTCTCAGAATTGGTAAAAATGTTGGAGGGTGGAGGTATATCTGACCTACCTCATAGGGATCAACCTTGGGCTGATCATGGTCATTATCTCCCATGAAGTTAGAAAGGTTATGACGCTATTAGTCCCACTATTTTACAACTTCCTAACTACGGAAAGTGTAGTAGTCTGTATATTCCAAAGATGGCCACAACAATATCTTCCATCCCACATGCTTTTTTCTCCAATGTGATCTTGAAGCTATTCCCATGAAGTGGTGGTATATCTATTCCTTCCCCTTGATCTGAGTTGGCTTGTGACTTCCCTATAACCAACAGAATGAAGTGTAAGTGACATTGAGGGTAGGTCATAGAAAGCAATGCAGCTTCTGATATGTCAACTAGAATATTCTTTTTTTGAAGACTTCAACCACCAAGAGGCTGCCATGCTCTAAGGAAGCCCAAACTAGCCCATGAAGAGAGAACACTGAGAAGAAGGACCTGAGACTACATTAAGCAAGAGAGATTCCTGGGCAGCTCTGAGCTCCTCCAGCCCCGCACTGCACCAGCTCCATCTGACTGCAAGTACATGAGAGACCTGGAGCTAGAATCACCCAAACCAGCCTTTCCTAAGGTCCTGACCCATGTAAGAAACAGTAACATGATTTGTTGTTACAATAAGCCACTACATTTAGGGGTGATTTGCTATGCAGCAATAGTAACTGGAACAGAATGCAAACCTTCCTCAAGAGTAGTGGACATTTGTTGTTTAATGGCCACCTAGCAACCCCACTGAAGGTGCCCAAACTAGACGGTGTCAATTATGAGGTCTTCCTCTCCTTCCTGCCTCCTGGGCCTTTGAACTTGTCTTTTATCCTGCTTAATTCCAGGTCTGACTCTTCAGCCTTCCTAATTTTTAGTTCCTCTTATCCTTTCAATAAATTTAGACGAAGTCAGTTTCTGTGATTTACCAACAGTGAGTCCTGACTCATCCAAAGAAAACAATGTTTTTATAGCTTTAATGAGCAATTAAATTGTATGTTAACAATAAATTGCAGATATTAAAGTATGCATTCTGACAAATTTTGACATATATATGCACTCCTGAAACTATCACTAAAAACAAGACAGTGAACATATCTATTATACACCAAAGTTTCCTCATATCCCTTTGTAATCCCACCCTCCTGTCCTCTGCAATCCTTATCCCCAAGCAGCCATTAATCTGTGTTTTTTCACTACAGATCAATTTGCATTTTCTAGAATTTTATATAAATGGAATCATATACTATAAACTTGCTTTTCTCAGGCTTCTTTCACTTAGCAAAAGTATTATCAGATTTATCTATATTATTGCATGTATTTCATTGTGTATATATATATATATATATACACACACACACACACACACACATACACACACCACAGTTTATCCATTTACTTGTTGACAGACATTTGTGTGGTTTCCAGTTTATGGCTGTTATGTATAACGCTGCTATGAAAATTCATGTACAGGTCTTTGAGTGTCATCTGCTTTGATTTTGCTGGAGTAAATATCTGGGAGTGAAATTGCCATGTCATGTTGTAGGTACATGCTTAACTTTTTAAAATACCACCAAAGTGTTTTCCAGAGTGGTTGTCTAGCTCTAAATTTTCACCAGCAGTGTATGTTTTCTTGTATTTCTCACTAATTGTTGTATAATGACAAGCATTATCAGAAACCAAGCTATTTGCATAAATACAGCCAAATACCTAGCTTGGTTCAGCACTGTTGATGTGTTTCACCAAGATACTTAGCTTTCTAGCTCTGGCATTTTCTTATTATCTCTGCATTTCAATGTTACCTTCCAGGCTCTGTAATTAAGCAAATTCTTAGGATTTTAAGCAAATAAGCTTGCACATTTTAAAGTAGTAAAACACCCAGGGGGACTACTTAATCCACTGATTTCTCACTTTCGAAGGGTTTTCTCAGTCGAAGCTGACAGCTTTGTGACTACAGATCCTCCTTGTCCAGCAGCGACAAGGCTTTCTCTTCTCCGC
This sequence comes from Trichechus manatus latirostris, assembly GCF_000243295.1. NCBI lineage: Eukaryota > Metazoa > Chordata > Mammalia > Sirenia > Trichechidae > Trichechus > Trichechus manatus. The sequence continues at coordinate 7,299,075 of NW_004444036.1, forward strand.
ACCACAGTACTTTGTGTCCTCTGCAGAATATATTTATTTGCAGAGTTTCAGCAGGAAGACCCTAGGAGGATGAGTCATCGCCTTATCCAGAGAGTCATCTCTGAGGCTGCACTGAGAAACCCTTCTCTCTCTGATTGTATAGAGTAGGCCCCCACATCAGAAAGCAAGAGTTCTGTTTATAAGGAAAATTCCCTACCTAGGCAGGAAATAACACTGGGGAAATGCTGAACAATAAATGCAAGAGGATAGAGTGTAATTTCTTGGCCCTAATACCTTGCCAGGCAATAAATCCAGTTTCAAATGTACTGAGCCCCCACTGCATGTAAGAATCTGTTAAGTGCTAGGGAAGATAGAGAATATAAGATAAGGTCCCTGCACCCATACCCTTCTTCCCCGGGAAATTATTAGTTTAATATTTTAAAGATAATTTAAGGATTTGTGAAGAGAGTTTACATCAAATGACTAGTTACAAAAACACTGCATCATCGTGCTTGCATATAAGATGATAAATGTGTGAACACTTGAATCTATTTCTGGATTCTATACTCATGCATCACTAACTGATTGGTGGGCTACTCAGAAACCCTTTGGAGACACGTTTCTAGGAACTTCCATCCTTACATCTCCTTCCTAGTATCACTATCTACACATTTGGAACACTGAGCCAATTGGTGAATTACACAAGGGGAAGCAGAAGTCAAACCATTTCCTATTCTTTGACAAGTATTTAATACTTTTAAGAATTTTTATAAAATCTTCTATGTCATTTTTAATTGTTTTAAATGAGAGTTCAGTTCAAATTCACTAGTGAATTTTTTGAAAACAGTCAAAATATAAATAATTACCAAGCTATGTAAACTATTCCAAATGGAAAGCTACCTAGTTCATTTAATGAAGTTAAATATCTCTCATACTTAAACCTGACAAAGATAGTACAAGAAAGAAAATTGGAGCCCATCCCACTTGTGAAAATTATTTAAAAAATTCTACACTAAAGTACTAGCAAAAAGTTCAATAAAAATTTTAAAAATTATACAAAATGACATGTAGAATTTTTCACTAGAATGCACTTATGACTTAAGACAAATATTAAATACATTCATATCAGGAAATCAAAGAAAAGAACTATATATATTAAAGATATATTTAATAAAATTCAGTATCTATTTTTGTAAAACAAAAATGAAAAGAATTTGACCTCACCTTAAAGAAAAAAAAAAATCACTAAATTAATTATCAATAAATACAAAAATGGCTCCGTTAAATTCTAAATAAAACAAAAGTGTCCCTTTTAATCATGTTCTTATTTTCATCAGTGATCTGGAAGTGTTGGACAAGGCCACAAAAATGGAAACAGTAATAATATTATATAGAAAAAAGGAGACAAAAATTTCCTTACAAAACTCAAGATAATCAACTAAAAAATTATTAAAATCAATCAAAATCTAGTAAAGTCACAAAATACAAAATAGACATAGTGAAGGTTCTATAGGGTCCTTATAGTCAGAATTAACTCAATGACATACAACAACAACAATTTATCAAAAAGAGCTAAATGATTATCAATAACAAAATATTTTTAAAAACTTCAGATAATGTTGAAATACCTGTACTCTGGAGAGCCAGAAAAGATGACTTACTTACATAAATGGAGGTACATACTGTGATCAACCAGTAAAGAGAGAATAAGGTAAGTAAGCTAATCATTTCAAATTAATTTATAAATTTAAGGAGACCTTAAGTACTCTGATGCCAACTGAAAGTTCAAACCCACCCAGTTGGGTTTCTCCACAGGAGAAAGACTTGGCAATCTGCTTCTGTAAAGATTACACATGGGGTTGCTATGGGTCAGAATCAACTTGACAACATCTAAAACAACAACAGTAATTTATAAATTTAAGTAATCCCAATATAGATTTTGTTATTGACAAAATGTATCTCAAATGGAAGAACAAACTGTTGAGTAACTAATTTTTTTGAAAAAGGATAATGGTTTCACAAAGTGGGAACTTGCTCTATGTTAAAACATATTATAAAACTGCAATAATTAAAAGAGTGTGTCAAGCTCATTAATAGACATTCTATAAATATTATAAATATTTGTTTTTAATGAATATAACATAAATCAATATAACTGAAGAAAGTCTTGAAATTGACCCTAAAATATATGAGAATGTAGTATTAAGACCCAAACAACCAGAGTAGTCACAAATGCAAAAATGAGGATATAATCATGAGAGGTAGCACAGCACAGTGGTTAAGAGCATGGGTTCTGAATCCAGACTCCTCATATCCTGACTCAGTCTCTTACTTCCTATGTGACCTCGAGCAAGTCACTTAACTTCTCTGTGCCTCAACTGCCTTATTTGTCAATTGGGATTTAATAAGAGTCTTCATAGATCTGTCATGAAGATTAAGTGCGTTAATAATTGAAATTGTTTAGAGCAATGCTTAGCACATAGCAAGTACTACAGACATTGTTCTAAATACAGACGAAAATCATAAACATTCATATATCACAAGGACCACAGGAAAAAAATAGAAAAAAATTTAAGGAAATTAATTACGAAATATATCAGATAATAGGTTAATATTTTTAATTTTTAAAGAGCTTTTGCAAGTCACTAAGAGAAGCTCTTATATTCTGCATCAGCAACAACCTCCAGAAAATGATGGCTTGAAAAGATGGAAATTTATTTCTCTGTTATGTAAAAGCTTAGCAGTTGGAAGTCCCAGCTGCTTTGGTGGCCTTACAGTGTCAGGAATGCAGGGTGTTTCTATTTTTCTGCTTCACTGTGGACCTTTCCCAAGGTCACCTCCTGGTGCAAAATAACTACAGCTCCAACCAGCAGGAATGATAAAAGGGCAAAGGATCTCATGCAGCCTTTTCTTAAAGGTCATTCCTTGGAATTTACACCCACCATATTTGCTTGCATCATTTTATGACTACACCAAACAGCATGGGAAGCTGGGAAATACAGTCTTCACTCCCTGTGGCTATGCCTCTAGCTAAAAGTAGAGATTTTAATACTAAGGAGGAATGAAGAACAGCCACTGGGGGAGAAATAGCAGTCTCTGGAACAAACCCAGTGGTATCTGGCATGAATCAGGTAATAGCCAGTGGTGAAATACAGGTGCAGTAAGATAGCTACTCTCAAACACTGCCTTTGTGACTATTATATGGTACAAGCTTTATTAAAGGCAAGTTTGCAATATATTAAAAAAAACAGTATAAAATGTATTTACTTATTAACACAGTAATTACATTCTAGGAAATATACTATGAAAATAATCAGAGATGTAATAATAAATGAATGTATGTGGCTCTGTAAGGGCATCTGCTATAATATTAAAGTAGTGAAAAGTGGAAAATAATTCTAACTGTTCAACAATAAAGTATAGCCATAAAATGGAACATTGTGAAACCATTAAAGATCATGCAGAAGGGACAGGGAGAGAAAAAAGGGGAAAGAGAGATTGGGAGGGAAGAGGGGAGGGGAAGAGAGGAGAAAAGTGGAGGAGACAAAATAGAATAATTAGTGTGATGCTTGTTTTGTAAATTTCAATAACAACAGCTAACTTTTACTGCAATATTAGCTCATTTAATCTTTACAATACCCTATTAGTACATACTGCTATTATCCTTCTTTTGCAGATGAGAAAAATGTCTCCTGGAGATATTAAGTAATTCCCCAAAGTCACGTAGTTATTAAATAACAAAAAGAGGATATAAAACCAGGTGGTTTGGTTCCAAAGTTTGCAGTTTTGTTGTGTCCTGACTGGAGAGAGAGAGACAATAAAGAGAGGGAAAATGCAAGAAAATGTCAACACTGGTAACCTTGGTGATAATTTTACTGGTTATTTACTTTATTCTTTTGTGAATGTCTAAAATTTTTTATTTGATTATTATTCACTTTAATAATGAGAATGATAAAAGAAAACTCAAGTGTTACCAGCTTGTACTCTATCAACTCATGTGGCAGACTGAGATTTGACCTGTTTATAAATCTGCACTTATACATAATTTATTGTGCATTATCTAAAGAAAAGCTAGCAGTTCTCTTGGTTGCCCATGGAAAAGGGGAAAAAAATATCTCCCACTTCATTGTTAAGTTATGCTCCTGATTTTCTCATCAGAATGCCTGACAGAGAATTAACTGTGGCTATTCATAGACATATGAATTTACTATTCTAATATCCAGTGTCCTGAATGTAGGACACTTGTGGTATAAAATGAATGACAAGTTAATGAGTTTTTCTTCCAAGTAGCTGGCATCCAGACCACTAAACAATATCTTATTTTTTTGTACAATCCAGAACATATAGTAGGCATGTGATGCCTTTAAGCTGAATCAAAGAAATAAAACCCGAAAACCCACTGCCATCAAGTCGATTCCAACACATAGTAACTCTCTAGGGAGTCTACAGGACAGAGTAGAACTGCCCTATAGAGTTTCCAAGGAGTGCCTGGTGGATTCAAACTGCTGACCTTTTGGTTAGCAGCTGCAGCTCTTAACCACTACACCATCAGGGTTTCCCTCTAAATTCCAACTTTGGGTTTGTGCCATGCTGTATAATTAAAAAGTGCCAGTAGTATCTCAGTCCACAAATATTTTTTAATGTAAGCTCTATGTGAGGTATGATGCCAGGGTTAGAGAACCAACAGTGAAACACAGCAGACAAGGTCTCTGTACTCACTGAGCTTGTTGTTAGTTGCTGTCGAGTCAGTTCCGACTCATGGCGACCCCATGTGTGCAGAGTAGAACTGCTCCACAGGGTTTTCAAGGCTATGATCTTTCACAAGTAGTTCGCCAGGCCTGTCTTCCAAGGTGCCTCTCGGTGGGTTTGAACCATTAACCTTTTGGCTAGTAGTCGAGCGCTTAACTGTTCATGCCACCTAGAGCAGGAGTCTGCAAACTATGGCACACAAGCCAAACTCAGTACACCATCTGTTTTTCTACAGTCCATGAGCTAAGAATGGCTTTTACATGGTTAAATGGCTGGGAAAAAATCAAAAGAATAATACTTCATGACATTTAAAAATTATATGAAATTCAAATTCCAGTTTCCATAAATAAAGTTTTATTGGAACACAACCACACCTTTTTGCATATTGTCTGTTGCTGCTTTCATTCTGCAAAGGCAGAGTTGAGTAGTTGCTGCAGAGACCATATGTAGCCTGAAATACCTAAAATATTTATTATCTGGCCCTTTACAGAAAAAGTTTGATGAGCCTTGCCCTAGAGGTATCTATTTTAATTGAACACATACAAGAACTGAGCCTTTATTCTTTTACTAAAAGGAGTTCTAGTCATTTTTCTCAACTTTGATATGCATAGGAATTACCTGAGGATATTGATAAAATGCAGATTCTGATTCAGCAGCTCTTACATAGGGCACGTATTCTGCATTTCTTATAAGCTCCCCAGTAGAGATTTCTAGCTACTTTGAGAGACTAGGTCCTTTAAGTTTCCTGAGAAGTGTGAGTGAAAGAGAAAAATATATTACAGCAGAAAAATAAAAGTAGCCACAGGAACTAGTTTAATGTGATTGGTGATTTTCTGTCACGGGTTTACTGTTGTGGCAAAGCTAAATGATAGGGATGCTACATAAGCTCATTTCTGAATTATCTTTGGTCATTGCACTTTCTTAGCAGAGCTGAGGCGAACCACCTTGCCAAAGAGTAAAAAGGGATTGCAGCTATGTATTTGTTATTATTAGTTATTTGTGAAGTATTAGGGGAAAATTAATATATGGAGCTGAATTTTGTTTGGAGGACAGGAAAAAAAGACAAACTCATATAAATACTATTATCTAGTTAAATAATTCCTTCTCATATTTAATAAAAGTGAAATATTAATAAAGTATCTAGTTTTATATCCTCTGATTAAACACTACTGAAGAAAAGATGAATAAAGGCTCTCTGAATATGCTGCCTGTCATGGTTTGAATTATGTCCCCCCAAAAATGTGTGTATCAATTTGGCTAGGCCATGATTCCTGGTACTGTGTGAT
>NW_004444036.1:7305188-7306670 GCF_000243295.1 Trichechus manatus latirostris
ATACCATCAAGAAAGCAGTGCTGGGAGCAGAGCACGTCCTTTGGACCGGGATCCCTGCGCAGAGAAGCTCCTAGTCAGGGGGAACACCGAAGAGAAGAAGGCCGACAGAGAGAAAAAGCCTTCCCCTGGAGCTGAAGCCCTGAATTTGGACTTTTAGCCTACTTTGACTGTGAGGAAATAAATTTCTCTTCGTTAAAACTATCCACTTGTGGTATTTCTGTTATGGCAGCACTAGATGACTAAGACACTGCCCAAAATGTTGAATCTTGATTATTTCTTGTAAACACTGTGATTACAAAACAACAACAACAACAAAATAAAAAAATACATGCTGAATATCAAAAGCTGATTAGGATATAGAGCAACTAGAATGCTTATGCACTGCTCTCAGGTGTGTAAGTTGGTACAACCACTTTGGAAAACAGTTTGTCAGTATCTACCAAAGCTTATAATATGCATTTCCTATGACTCAGTAACTGCTCTTTGTACATACTTAAAAGAAATGTAAGCATATTGAATATCAAAAAGACTTCTACAGAAGTTTTTATTGTAGCATTATTCTTCACTTAAAACTAGAAACAACCTGAATGTTCATCAACAGTAGAATGGAAAATAAATTGTGGTATACTCATTACAATGGAATATACATAACAATGAGAACAAAAAATAAAACTACACTCAATAATATGAATGAATCTCACAAACATAATTTTGAGCAAAACAATCCAGATACAAAAGAGAACAAACCTATAAAGTTTGAAAAAATAAAACCCATCTATGTTGCTAAAATTCCAGTAGTGTTTACTTAGGTGGGGGGTACATAGCATCACTATGAGTCAGAACCAACTCAACGGCATCTAACAACAGGTGGGGGGATTAATGACTTTAAGGGAGCACAATGGAGGCTTCTAGGGTGTTTACAATGTTCTGTTTCTTCACCTGGGTGCTGGGTACATGGTATGTTCAATATGTGAAAATTCATCTGTCTGTACACTTAGGATTTGTGCACTTTGGACTTATCTGAGAAGCCCTTTGTTACTTCAGAGAATGTGATCGTTAGGGTTGTGTGTCAACTTGGTTGGGCCGTGATTCTCAGTGGTTTGGAAGTTATCAAGTAGTTTGGCAGTCATATGATGATGTGATCACTTCCATGACCCAAGGATTTGGGATGTTCCAGCCTCTACAACCGTGTGAGCCATTTCCTTTATATAAATCTCTCTATGTAGATATTTATATGCTTTACTGGTTTGCTTCTCTAGAGTACCCAGCCTAAGACAGAGAAGATGTAATCAATCCAAATCAACTTTAAAATCCCAGAAAATACAGTTAATAGGCATTGCTACTAGTGATGTCGTCAGAATACATATTCCTGGGAATAGCACGTCATTCCATTAACCATGACTTATCTACACAACCACAGAGCCCTCATGTAGACACCTTCTGACATAGTGATGTTGTCATGGATTGAATTATGTCCCCCAA
>NW_004444036.1:7306908-7331991 GCF_000243295.1 Trichechus manatus latirostris
GAGAAAGCCTTCCCCTGGAGCTGACACCCTGAATTTGGACTTTTAGCCTACTTTACTGTAAGGAAATAAACTTCTCTTCATTAAAACCATCCACTTGCGGTATTTCTGTTATGGCAGCATTAGATGACTAAGACAGATGTTAAGGACACATGTAAGGATTCCATGCCCCAAGCCCATATGCCACCTTATGAATGAGGAAGGCTAGGGTCAAAGGGGCCCTTCTTTATGCTAACAATAATCCTGGAAGGAGGTGCTGGATTCCCACCACCATCTCAAGTTTAGTTTAAAGTCTCATTATTCCTCTATGGGTCTTATCTGTCTACTTGTCCTCATTAGGGAGGTAGTGTGGCCTCTCTTTGGGTTATTACAGTTTACACAGGAGTTTAAGAAAGGCAGGCCAGAACATCTCTGATACACCTCTCTGAAGCCACTAGCGTTTATATATATATAACACACTGCTATAACACAGATATATATATCACAACACTGCTTATTTCAGCCATGAAGGCATGCCCAATGAGACATTCTTGGAAACAAGCTCTATTTCCGATAATATGTATGAGATTGTATCCTAATGTCATAAGTATCGAGAAAGCTGGAATTGGCACTGTCTTGTTTATATCTGTAATCTCAGAATCTAGTAAAATGCCAGACATACAACAGTAATTGGCTGAGTGAAATGACACTTTGTCATTAAAAAAAAATTGTTTTTTGAAAACTAATGATTTAGAGAAATGCTTATAACATAAAATTAAGTGAAAAATAAACTAGGGTATACAACTATATATATACACACACACACATATGATATATAACACACACACACTTATATATACTATGACACCACTGTTATGAAATCCACAAAAATATATGCAAATATTAAACGGGGGACAGGAAAAATAAAATGCATGGAAGTTATTGGTGATTTGCTTACCTGCTCTTATTTTCCAAATTTTAAATAATTAATAGTATTACTTTTAAAAACAGTAAAAAAAAAAAAAAAATGAAAGTGTAAAAATTTGAAAGACTCATAAAAATACAAATAATAGAAAAGAATAACTACACTGTTGTTGTTGTATGCCATCAAGTCAATTGCAACTCATAGCAACCCTGTAGGACAGAGTAGAATTGCCCCTGGTGGTGCACTGGTTCAGAGGTATGGCTGCTAGCCAAAAGGTCAGCAGTTTGAATCCACCAGCCGTTCCTTGGAAACCCTACGGGGCAGTTCTACTCTGTCTTATAGGGTTGCTATGAGTCGGAATCAACTTGACAGCAATGGGTTCTATTTTGGGTTGGGTAATCTTTACCAGGAGCCCTGGTGGCCCAATGGTTAAGTGCTCACTGCTAACCAATAGGTCAGGAGTCTGCTTCCATAAAGATTTACAGCCTTAGAAACTCTATGAGGCAGTTCTACTCTGTCCTGTAGGGCCGCTATTAGTCAGAATCAACTCGATGGCAGTGGGTTTGGGTATGGTTTAGTATAATTTTTATAGAAGCAGACTGCCACATCTTTCTCCTGTGGAACTATACCAAGGTGAAACACTTCAAGAGTCTGACCCACAGGGACCTGAAGCTGATCTTCAGTCCACTATGCTATGCCTTCTGTCTGCTAGCACTAACACGTGCTCCCCTTTTCTCCCTTCTTTAAGGCCAATGGCCTGAGCTAAGTTTTCGTCTGAACAGCCCTTTCTTCTCCATTCTAAGAGAGCAGGCAGGTCACAGCCAGCATTTTCCAACGCACATGTGTGAGGTAGTAGTTTAGTGCTTTTGTGTTCTTGTAGACTCACAGGGCACTGTGTTACCTACTCACCTACAAATCTGCAGATACATTTCTTTTGCCTCTTCATTTCAGATTTCTGAAGCTCAATTTACTATTGTGAGGAAAAGCAGCCAAGCCTCAGAATATCTCTAGTTTGCTGCCTTTCCTGAATCCACAAGTCTGCCTGCTTCTTATCTCCCAGGGCAATGGACTTCTGTTGAGATTTTCTCTGCATCAATTTTTCTTCTCTTTTGGTGCCAGCTTCTGAGCACTAGCACTCCTCAGACCCTATGTCAGACCCAGTTCTTTGTAATTAATCAGCTCAGCCGGTCTCTACCAAATGACTCAGATACATGATTTGAGAAGGTCGTATTTTATCCCATAGTATATTTAGATCCACAATGTTGTTATTGTTGTTAGACACCATCGAGTTGACTTTTGACTCATAGCGGCCCATTGTGACAGAGTAGAACTGCCCCACAGGGTTTTCCTGGCTGTAATCTTTATGGAAACAGATTCCCAGGTCTTTCTCCTGTGGACCAACAGAGTGGGTTCAAATGGTCAATTTTTGGGTCAGCAGCCGAGCATCACCAGGGCTCCCTATATCTGCTATATATATATATCTCACTCACCCACTGCCATCGAGTTGATTCCAACTCATAGTGATCTCATAGGGTTTCCAAGGCTGTAAATCTCTACGGAAGCAGACTGCCACTTCTTTCCCCCACAGAGCCACCGGCGGTTTCCAACCATTGACCTTTTGGTTAGCAGTCAATTGCTTTAACCACTGCGCCACCAGGGCTCATTTTATATATATATAAATGCCCTCCCCCATATCACAGATGAAAGGATGATGAAGAGATGTTTCATTCCCTCAGAATAGATATATTTATTAGGAAAAACAAACTAAACAGGTTTAGAGGAGGCCTTAGAGAAGCAGAAAAATGTGAAAAAACGAGATATCGGCCACAAAGAAACAAAGAAAACATTTGCAGTTTTATAGTCCTAGAAGGTTCCGCAGCCAGAGTGGTCAAAGATTGTTAGACCTTTGAAGAAACTTCTGTGGTCACGGACTCTCTTGCTTCACTCCAGAAAGGTACCCTCCCAAAAGGTACCGAGGACTACAGGGTTTAATGGAGTTGCTCACAGATATGTAGCCAGCAGTAACAGAATTAAGAGCACATTTTCTATGTCCTTGCATTTTCCGCAACAATTGTGTTTCTAGGACTTTGGGACTTTTATCAACTGGTACAATTGCTAAAAAAGAAAACTGCTGGTGGTTGGATATATAACATAGTTGCCAAACTATCATTTCGCTGAGTAACTTTATTTTTTAAAAAAAAGAAGAAAAAACAAATGTCATCTACTATTACCGTCATTTCATAAAAGATATAACCTCAGAGAAAAGGACATTAATTAAAATTTTAGAAATGTGTACAGGTGTTGGTGACCCACAAGACCTCTATATCCTGCCCCAATTTATCAGCCACTTGTTATTCATATAGGTTCTAGCTGAACACTAAGACCCGGGAATGCTGGTTCTACCTCCACGGGCTCATCTTAATATCCAATAGGAAATTATATTGACTGAGCATGTCTGTTTCTAGCCAATGTCTTAGCTTGAGTTCTCCAGGAGCAGATCCTGAGGCAAGAATTTGAATATAAGTAGTTTATTTGGGAGGTGAGCCCAGGAAACATTGGGAGGTGAGTGGTGAAGTAAGACAGGGATGGCAAAGAAGCAACTGCAGTGTGCACTGTGGGCAACTGAGCTCAACAGGGGACTGCTAAAGACATCAAGGAAACACCTCAGATATTTACCCATCAACTCGCCATCTATCATTGGTGGTGGACCTTTCCCAGGTATGTTAACTTCCTGGCACTACTGGTCTGCTCTTAACATTGTGGAGACTGCTCCTACAACCGGATGAAGTCCTCAAGCAGAGAGATGCAACTATTTGTGTCTGAATCCCCTGCCATGATGAGTGCTGGGGGCATATGGGTGAGGCACCAACAACATCTGCCATGTCAGTTTACGAAGAATTCTCAAGGCATACCGGTTAATTAACTTCACATTAATATTGAGACCAATTCTTTATTTAAGGCTGGAGTTAAGTGGAGAATTTGTAGGTTTCAAAATAAGAGCATTTTCTATATGCCCTTGGGTTTCCAAAAGGCATTCTGGATACTTTGTGATCTCTGTTTTAGTAAGGGCTTGACATATCCAGGAGAAAACAGGAGTAAGAATTAAGGAGGCCTGTAGAGCACAGAAGGTGAGGGGACTAACTTATGTCGGCTTTTGCCTCCTCAGGCAGTTAGGTAATGGAAAAAAACATTTAGTACATGAGGGATTTAGGGACTGTCAAAAAGAGTTTGTCAAAAAAAAGTTGAATTTATTTCACCTTCTTTAATAAGCTAAAATTAGCACAAAGGCTACTACTTCAACCTCTTCTTAGACGCCTGCCAAGTGATGATACATAAAGCGTTGTTGTTTTTGTGTTACTTTAACTATGGATTCATATTTGGTTAAGACATAGTTTTAACCATGTTGGCTCTTCATATACCCATATATATCTATACAGAGAGTCATATTAAGACATAAGGAGCAACAGGGTCAATATTTGTTGAGCTGTGATCCTGGGAGAAGATTTGGTTATTCCTTCATCCAAGAGACATCTGCTGAACCTCTATGATGTGTCTGGCACTGAGTATATGCTCTAGATTCAAAGATTAGGAAGATGTTGGCCTGCCCTCAAGGAGCTCAGAATGTAATAGTCATAAAGTCCAGATACAACATGGAAAATGAGGAATTGCAGTACTCATTGTTGCCAAATCAGATCCAAGGGTTTGGAAACCAGAAATCTAACTCAGGCACAGGAAAAGGCTGACAAGTCTTGGTATCCAAGGAAAGAGCTCGGGTAAAGTTAGACTATGGCAACACTGATAAGGGTATAGGAGTGAGTCTGACACTTGGCTGGAAATTGGGCCACTGTCATCATTAGTCTTCATTAGCGTTTTTCTCCAGGAAATCACCCCCCTTACCAGGTTCCAAACAGATACCAACCGTCGCAGGAATGTCAGCCCTGCCATGTGGACCTGAAGTGAGTTCCTGTTGTAGACCTGATATCAGGTATGCATGAGGTGAGTCCTGGACACCCACCACCTTGCCCTCACTCTTGCTATGTTTGTTCATCTTGTAGGATTGAGTTTTTGTCTTAGTTTCATATTGGGCTTCAGCACTTCCCTAAACATCGGCCCACATGACTAGAACCCTAATTCTTTTCTAGAGACATAAGTGCATCCCTCTTCCCTAGAAGGATCTATCTTTTTGCCACATGTCCCCTTCTCCATCCTCCACAACCTCCTGCCAGCTGAATTCTATCCTGATTAATCATCTTTCCCACACTTGGATGACTCTGAGTACCAAACATTGCCTGTGTTCCTGCTCCTGTGCCCTATCTGAGAGTCTGGGCTTACTGGGATATCAGTATTGGTGAGAATAAAATAATAGCAGCTGACATTTACTCACTCCCACTATGTGCCATGTACTGTGTTACACACAATCTCATTTAATCTTCACCTTATGAGGAAAGTACTCTTACTATCCTCATTTTATAGAAGAGGCATTACAGATTAAAGCAGTTAAAGTGGCACAGCTCATAAAAGGATTAACCAAGTCTGGGACCCAGATCTGCTGAAGTCCCGGTTATGTTCTAAACTGCTAATATCTCCTGTGCTAAGCCCCTTTTAGACACTGTAGGTAGAGATGATGTTAACTCCCTTGGGGATATGTCCTTTAGGAATTATCAGTTGCCCATCCCTGGGCTCACAAGGCCCCTGCTTTTTCCTTCTTTCCAGATGCCCATACACTACTGAAGACCCAAGAAGCCCCACAGCTGAGCTCCACTGACGTATGAAATTGGGTTTAATTTTTAGATGATTTCTTCCTAACCAGACCGTAGTGTTTTCAGGATATTAAAATATGGGGGCCTACTAGTATGTGAGAAATTAATGCAGCTGTCTACAGGAAGGGTTAAGCAGGTAGCTCCTGCAGATGTGTCCAGACGAAGAGATAAATCTCCGTAAGAACAAATAAAAAACATTTTCTCATGAATTTGACTGCAGGGCTGCCACCCACATATTGAAGTAAAAAACCAGAATTGCTGTGTCTTCCATTTTCTGATAGTTCTTCTATTATTAGTGACTTTAACTAAACATCCAAAGTTGACCCTGGACATGTTTTGAAATTACTCATTGGAAAAAATGTGTTGCCATCAAGACAATTCCAACTCATAGTGAACATACAGGACAGAGTAGAACTGCTCTATAGGGTTTCCAAGGCCAAGGCTGTAATCTTTATGGGAGCAGATCACCAGGTCTTTTCTCTCACAGAGTGACTGGTGGGTCCAAACTGCTGACCTTTTGATTAGCAGCCCAGTGCTTACCCACAGCACTACCAGGGCATCTTTTGAAATTAGGCCACAATATCTGTATGAGCAGCATAATCCATTGGCAGGAACAAATGCAAAGCTTACAACTCATGTTAGAATCCTTTCTGTCATCCCATTCCCAGTCACATTCTAGTTGAAGTGACAGTGACTAGGTGGTATCTATAAGGCTTTGGCAGCTGCTGGCAGACAAATGTCACATTCTTATTTTGAAATTTTAGCTGCTGATCCACATTACCATAAACCTCAAGACAGGCCCTCCGGACCAGCCAACTGCATGGCCTTGAGGTTTGCTGATAAGGCCGTGGCTGGATTTGCTGCTCCCAGGATTTCCCCTGGACACGTTTTGAAATTACCCACTGGAAAAAAAACCGATTCCAATTGTCCCATCTTAGTTTCCCATCTCTGGGTTTGACCAACAAATCAGACTTGGCACCACTGTCCATTAAAAAGAATGATGCACAAATGGAAACTCCATCTAAAGGATGAATGAAGAGCCCAAGTACTTCTCAGGACCACAGTCCGAATCATAAGACAATTTATTAGAAGCTTCTCTTCCATTCCTCTTTTATTATTCAATTGCAACCTTTTTTTTTCTAAAACTGGATAGCATAAGTTTACTAAAATCCTGATATAATACTTATAGCTCTAAATCCAACCAATTCTCACAAAGATGATTTCTATAATTGCAATCAATTACTCAGTTTGGGGTGATGATATTCTATTATATGCAAAGATCTGTAGGAGCATATTTTGCTAACACTCACCTATTCCATATGTCTTCCAGTCCCCTGTAGACTCCTCTAAAAAGATGAGAGCAATTCATTCCTCCCAGGACACTAGGGGAAAACAGTAACACACAAAATAAACCATTATTAGATTTGGGGGCTGAGGAGAGTAGTAGGGAATCAAACAAGCATTTGAGTATGAAAGCAAGATGACTTGGCTTTGTAGCGCATACATACTCCCTACACACACACACACACACACACATACACATACACACACACACAGAGCAAACACCTGTCTGAGGCATAATCCTACCTCCCCACAGGAGTGCTCCGTTCTTCTTCATAGAGTCCAGCTTCTCGGATTATTTGCTCAGCATACAGACTGAATAGGTATGGTGAAAGGATACAACCCTGATGCACACCTTTCCTGACTTTAAACCACACAGTATCCCCTTGTTCTGTCCAAAATGCCTCTTGATCTATGTACAGGTTCCTCACGAGCACAATTAAGCGTTCTGGAATTCCCATTCTTGGCAATGTTATCCATAACTTGTTATGATCCACACAGTCAAATGCCTTTGCATAGTCAATGAAACACAGGGAAACATCTTTCTAGTATTTTCTATTTTCAGCCAGGATCCATCTGACATCAGTAATGATATCCCTGTTTCCACATCCTCTTCTGAATCCGGCTTGAATTTCTGGCAGTTCCCTGCTGATATACTGCTACAACTGCTTTTGAATGATCTTCAGCAAAATTTTACTTACATGTGATATTAATGATAATTTTCCATAATTTCTGCATTCGGCTGGATCACCTTTCTTGGGAATAGGCATAAATATGGATCTCTTCCAGTCAGTTGGCCAGGTAGCTAGCTTCCAAATATCTTAGCATAGACGAGTGAGCACTTCCAGTGCTGCATCCGTTTGGTGAAACATCTCAATTGGTATTCCGTCAATTCCTGGAGCCTTGTTTTTCAGCAATGCCTTCAGTGCAGCTTGGACTTCCTCCTTCAGTACCATCAGTTCCTGACCATATGCTATCTCCTGAAATGGTTGTGTGTGTATGTGTGTGTGTTTACTTGCATCAGGTGTCAATAATATGGTGAAGGGAAAATGATGAGGAAGTTATTTTAGAAAAGATTTGAAA
Source organism: Trichechus manatus latirostris (assembly GCF_000243295.1). NCBI lineage: Eukaryota > Metazoa > Chordata > Mammalia > Sirenia > Trichechidae > Trichechus > Trichechus manatus. The sequence goes on from NW_004444036.1 coordinate 7,314,994, forward strand.
TTTTTAAATGTATATTGTACTTATTTAAAATTTTCAAATCTTTTCTAAAATATGACTTCCTCATCATTTTCCACTCACCATATTATTGACACCTGACACATGTAAATACACACACACATATATATATACTCATCCTTCCCCATCCCCTTGAGCACACACATACACAAACTCACAGCCATGCACATACTCACACCTACCCCCGAAACACACACACAAGTACTTGGAGGCAGAGATACGAACTTTCAGAGAAGCAGCATTTTACCTGACAGAATCTAGACTTTCTAAGATTTGAGTTCTAAGGAGTATCAGAAAGAAAATATGATCTAACAGTAAGTAAAGGAGTATTTAGGGCTAAGAAAATGTTACTATAAAAATTAGATATGCGCATATGTTTTAGGTTGGGCATAACCTAAGACAAGGATTTGAAAGCAGGTAGTATATTTGCGAGAGAAACAGGAAATGAGACGGGAGGAGAAGGCAGTCAGTAACTGGTGCATGAGTGAGCGGGTTTACCCTGTGAGAAATTGGAGCTTAAGCTGCTGGAGAAATCTGGGACTTTGTGTAGGGCCTGAAACTCAGATTATCCTCCTCAACCCAGGCATGAAGGAGAAGGGGTATTTATACACCAAAGCCCTTCAGTCACTCATTAAGCATGGGGGTGAGGAATGGGTAAGTCCACGTCACTTTTTAGGACCTGCTGCAGGTGGGCAAAGATGATCCTGGAAGCTAGAGAGACCCTTCAGAACAATCAGTGCAGGTGCTGGCCATTAGCAGTCAGGCAGAGTACATGAAGCAGTGAAGTCTCAGGGTGAGGTACACAAATGGTGTCTGCTATGGCAAGTGCTTGCTTCTGTATATATTTCAGTATGTTTTAGCATGTGCGTTTTAGTATGAAGCTATGTGGGGGAAATGCTTGTATAAACGTGGCACGTAACGCTCTGTACTATAGAAAAAAGAGAAGGCCAACGGTAAAATGAAAAAGACTCTAAATGGCAAGGGAAAAATCTATTGAAAAGAAAAACAGAGTGACTAAACTGTACAGAATGTACACCAGATATTGGCTTAAAAATGCCACAATGATAAAATGCTTCTGCAGTTGACAGAAATAGCATTAGTTCATTGCAACCATGAAAATTATGAAGAAAAACACACGCCAGAGTCACCTAGAAGTGACAGTTATCTAGATTTAAAATATCTTACATGTTTCAAAATTAATCTTAAAAAAAAAGGCAGGATAAAATGATATCAGAGCAACTGGGGATGTTCAGTAGTTTTATAAAGAGACATGAACATCCAGAGGATAATACCAAGAGTTTTAACTAGATAATATTCAGATGAAGACAGTTCACTGGCTGTTCCAGAAACAGGCATGTGACTCAATAAAGGAGAGACTAGCCATTAGGCCAAGGAAGAACAAAAAGCTTGGTGTACACTGCAAAAATGGCCCCTCCCTGTCACCACACCTTTGCAATCAATGTGCCTTTGTAGCTTTGACCATCAAAAGGTGGGGTCTGGTTCTCCACCATTAGGACTTAAACTGGTTCTTGTGACTTGGCCTGGAGAAAGATGAGCCATGCAAAACTCAGTTTCCTTCCCTCTCTTCCTCCCCAACCTACTGGCAAAATACCAGATACGGCAGACATAGCACCAAGGCCAGAAAGACCACTGAGCTTCGTTCATGAAGGTATCTTCATTCATGAGACCATCTGAGAGAAGAGCCTTCTGAGTGGAGGGAACAGTGAGTCCAAAGGCCCTGAGGTGTCAGCGTGCCTGGCTGATGACACAAGGGGGCCAATGTGACTGGAGTGAAGAGAGCTATGGGGATAGAGGCAGGAGACATAGTTAAGAGGTATCTGGAGGCCAGAGGAATTGCTAGGTCCATAGATAAGTCTTCCCAACTTTATCTAAAATAGTGCCACCTACCTCCATCTCTTGTTAACCCCCTCACTGGGCTTTATTTTCCTTCTTAGCATTTTGGCTTTTACTTGGAATGATAAGCAAAGCCACTGGAGGTTTTTCTGTGGATGAGCGACAGGATCTTATTTATACTGCTTAATGGAAAACAGAGGAAGTGGGGCGAGGGCAGACGTTGGGAGACCTGTTGGAGGCTAGGGTCATAGTCCAACATTCTTGAATCAGGTGTGGAGAAAAGCTTGGCTTAGGGATATAATTGAAGGGGTTGCTAACAGGATTTGTTGATTGATTAGATGTAGAGTGTGAGAGGAAGAGAGGCGTCACGGAAGACTACAAAGCTGCTGGCCTGAGCAACTAGAGGAATGGGAGGTGGGGGAGGAGCAATGCTAAAAAGTGGTTTCTACTGTCCTCTTCTCCAGAGTCTAAGCTAGAGTGATCTGACCGGGGGAGTGATGATTCCACAGAAGGTCTTACTGAAGGAAAGATGGAGCAGTATCCAGCTGGTCGGACAGGGAATAAAGACACCATGAAATGACTGCTACTCCTAATGTGAATATACAAACTTTTTTCAGTATATCCAGCTTCTTAGGATAAGAGAGTCTTACCCCTGAAGAGGATTCTCTTGATTAAAGGAATTTGATATGCAATATATATTACAGACTTAGCCTCTATTGAAACACTTATCTTTTTTCTCCCCCCTTCACAAGGTTCTCAATGCCATTGTTTATAAACTTTAGTTGTTACAAAATTTGAGGAGGAGAATAAGGTTCTGTACATTATATGTCTAGCCTGAGAAAGAAGTGTTATTCCATTTTTCCAGATGAGAAAACCCAGGCTCCGAAAGTTTACATAGTAAATTATCTATGTGAGATTCCAAGTCAAGTTCGTCTCATTCCAGCTATACCGTTGAGTGCAAATTCCCTTCTCTGGACCTCCCAATCAGTCCTACTTGGGCTGAACAATTCAAAGTGGGCCCACCTCCCCCTCTTTTACAATTTAAGGATCGGGTCTGATGTCTTGATTACATTTTCTTTTATTTTACACGGTAAATGCCCCTATTCCTTTAATGCTTCCTCAGGTGATGTGGTGTCCATATCTTTTAATCTCCCTTGGTGACTTTTTTTTTTTTTTAACAGTGAGGGGTCTGGTCTTATTCACTCACACATACAGTGCGAATGATACTGGATCCAAAACCTCACATGATCTGGACATCAGTTTTTCATTTTTGGAATCTGAGATGGGAATAATTTCCTCTCCCACATCACAGTCTTGATTAATATTGAGTTTATAGTAAAATAAAACACTCAGGTCTTTCATCCTAAACTATATCCCCCAGTCTCCCTCCAAGTGCAATTTATTTTTTATTTAAACGTATCTTGGTTTGGGTTCCCCAAGAAGCAGACTGTGAAATGAAGATTCAAGTATGAGTGGTTCCTTTGAGAGGTGATCCCAGGAAATCTTAGTAAGGGAATGAGGAAATGCAGCAGGTAAGGGAAAGTATCTAATAAAGGTGCATTAGCAATCAAGTTTCCACTGGCGGCAACTGAAGCACGATCCCTCTGGGGAACTCTAGAAGACTGTGTAGAACACATCTCAGAGTTAACCCAGCTGAGTGGTGAGGAACTGGGGTTATTTATCCACCAACAACCCATAATGAGATAAGCATACCGTTATGTTAGGGTAGACCACATGAAATGTCAGTTGTTTTGAAGGAAAAGTAAAACATTATAAATTGAGATGAAACAAATTTATTTAATCAAAATATGCTCCACTATGTTCAATTATCTTGTGCCAACATGTTAAGCTATATATTCCTCTTTTAAAAACTCTTCATCTTTTGAGACTGTAAACTGCTCAAATGCTTCAACTACAGCCTCTTGTTTTGTGTTTGAAAAGGTGGTGATCCACTGGGAAGATGTCAGGTGAGTAAGGTGGGTACAGGAAAATCTCATAACCTAGCTCTGTTAATTTTCAAAGAGTTGTTTGAGAAGCATGTGGTTGCACGTTGTCTTGCAGCAGAATTAGTCCATCTCTGTTGACCAGTCTTGGGTGTTTTGATCTCAATTTTTCATGCACACAATCAATTTTCTGACAGAATGAGTTTGCACTGATTGATTGCCCTTGTTGCAAAAAAGAATAGTGGATCATGTCTTTTGTAAACCATCATACAGTCACCATAACCTTTTTGGGTGAAGTGGTTGTTTTGGGTAGCGTCTTGGAGACTGCTCTGCATCTAAGCATTTCTCGTCACAAGTAATGGTCAAACAGTATCCATTTCTCATCATAAATAATATGTTGCAAAAAGCTTGTTTTTGTTGCGGGCTAGCAGCGCTGAGCACACCTCTAGATGTCATGATTTCTGATTTTCCATCAATTCGTGCGGAACCTATTTGTCCAACTTTTTCAATTTTCTGATGGCACTCTAATGACAGGAAACAGTCATAGGCTATACTCCCAAGTCTGCTGTAAGATTTTGAACTAGTGTTCTAGGGTTGCTTTCCACCAATTCTTTTGACTGGTCTTTATTTGACAGATTTTGGTTTTCCTCAAAGCTCATTTTGAAAGCTCTCATCTCCAGAGCGAAATTTCTGAAACCACCACTGTATTGTTTGCTGGTTAGCAACACCCTTTCCAAATGCCAAATTGATATTTTTCTTGGCCTCAGTTGCATTATGTCCAAACTTGAACTGGTATTAAAAAAAAGTAGCCATGACTGTTCAACAGTCATTATATTACTGAGGGTCAAAAAAATCAATGCTAACAAGATAAGAACCGCCTAGAAAATTAAGTACAATGATTATGAAAGCTAGCCTAGTAATACATAATGGTGTAACCTAATAGCCACTTACCCTAACATGCCTACTCAGGATTCAAAAACTATTCATCTCAAATCCGATGTTTTTTCCTTGATATTCTCACCCCATCACCAACAAAAAGGTCCATAAGGGCAAACAAAAAGCGCTGAATTACTCCATCAAGCCCATGTTACTTGCATATATTCAAATGTCATTAAGTAAATACAAGTTAGCTATTCATTAAACAGGACCTAAAATATCCTCCCTTATGGACAGTTATAGTACCTGAAAATAAAAAAAAAGCTTTTAAAAAAAATGCCTTTTCCTTCAGAATAATTTATAGTCCAAAATTATGCAGACTGCTACTGCTTTTCCTTTCAACAAGTCAGAATTAGTACTCATTAGCCATAACTTAACCCTCTAATCCCCTTCACCAGGAAAATGTCCCCCAGTCCAAGAAAACACTCCCTTTGTGGCTTGCTTCCTTCATGCATGAAGATGTCAGCCAGGAATCCTTACTGCCTCGTTTCTAGAAAACTCGCCAATAATCCAACGTCAATTACTTCTTGGGAAATAAATGCAGAGAAGAACAAATAGAGTTTAGTGTGCCGAATTTTGTTTTCACTAGGGTTTAAAAAAAAAAAAACAACTTCTAACATCCTTCTATTTTTATATGCTGGGTAATGTTCCGACACACAACAGGCACACTGGAAATGCAGACAAACAGTATCAACATCGTTCCCTCAACAAGAAAAGAAACCTCCCCTCTCAGGGAGAAATGGGGCTGGATAGTGGCCTAATTTCATCAGGATATACATTCCAATTAATGGAACTCCGTGAAGATAGATAATTGCTAAGGTAAGCTTAGGAGGAAGAAGCTTTGCTATCCCTTTTGCTAGATGCTTTTCTCATTTTTATCAATGTATTTGATTGTTATACTAACCAGAATATTAGACAGGTTTCATCATGTAATCTGCTTTTGAAAACTTTTGTTTTAGTGAAGTGTGGGTTTTGATGAAAACGAAGCGTTGAAATATCAGATCTCCATGAGGTATTTTGTGGCTTCACTTCTTACTGTCATGTACAAACTTATTCTGAGAGCAACGCATTCCTTGGTTCCTTTAGAATATTTTGGCCATTAACTGTTGATTATCTCCTCTGCAACAAGTTTAAAAATTATTGGGCTGCAGCATTCAGTAGGACTGCTCACTGAACAATATATAAATGTTCATATTCAAAATTTTGACCCATAATATCCAGAGAACAACACAGTAGGATAGCTGGAAGCAGACTTATCAAGTGAATCTAATCCAACCCTCTAGCAGCCTGGTTTTTATCAAGCCATTCAGTTGGATGTTCTCCTTTAGGACAGGGATAGCAAATACATGGTGTGAGTGTGCTGCCTCCCCTCAGGAACATGTGACAGACACTACAAATCAATCAGAGTCCTCATAATTAATCTTTTTCAATTCAACCTTGTGGGAAGCCATGACCAACTGACCAAAGTGGGCACCAAGATGATATCAGCGCACTCCTGTTTTTGACAGTGTGTTCCAGTATCTAGATATGTTTCCCGTCAGGTAACTCTTACTCACTTCTAAGCCAAATGTACTCAGTCCACAAAGCCAAAGTAATAGGTACATATGGCCCTAAACTGTTTCATCTAGTTAAGAAAAGCATGAACCAAGATTACAAAGGTCTTAGGCAATGTTCTCAGCTTCTTGGATGTCCCATCAACTACAAAATGTAAAAAATAGCTACAGCCCCATAGTTTATAGGGCAAACGTTCCTCTTGGGCAAGGAGCATGACTTTCCTTTAGCACAAGCCTAAGAACACAGTCAACATAAATTACATTTGTATAGCGACTGCGTCATTGAAATTAGCAACTCACCTTGAAACGTGAAGGCAAAGCATGCTGCCCGACATAAAACAAAGGAGACTTAACCTCATTGTAGCTGGGGTGTACAGTGTGGCTAAAACATGACAAAATCTTCCTAATTTTACAAGTGTCCCTCCTCTTAAAGAAAGGGAAATCTAATTTGGTCCCCTGCTCCTTGAATAATATGCACTTGTATTTCCAACATGGATTCACATCATCTCATAATCCTTAGTGGTCCTGACACATGGACTTCGAACAAGCCTGTGACAATGATTTCTAAAGAAGCTCTCTGCTCATCAGAGATCCACTCTGCCTTCATTCTCACTGCCACCTATAAACTAATATTGTCAAGGGGCAGGCAAATACGCAGAGAATATTATACTCTTCTGGACACCTGATTTCCCCTATTTTTGTCCAAAAGATTTTTCTTTCCAGTACCATGTCATCAAATCAAAAATGTTTATTGTCTTGTCTTTTTCTTTATTGTGCTTTAAATGAAAGTTTACAGTTCAAGTTAGTTTCTCATACAAAAATTTATACACACTGCTATGTGACCCTAGTTGCTCTCCCAATACTGTGACAGCACACTCCTCCTTTCCACTCCAGATTTCCCGTGACCATTCAACCAGCTCCTGTCCCTTTTTGTCTTCTCATCTAGCGTCCAGACAGGAGTTGCCCATTTAGACTCATGTTATCTACTTGAGCTAAGAAGCACACTCTTCACAAGTATCATCTTATGTCTTATAGTTCAGTCTAATCTTTGTCTGAAGACTTGGCTTCAGGAATGGTTTTAGTTTTGGGCTAACAGAGAGACCACGGACAATGTCTTCCGGGGCCCCTCCAGTCTCAGTCAGACAATTAAGTCTGGTCTTTTTACTAGAATTTGAGTTCTGCACCCTACTTTTCTCCTGCTCCATCAGGCACTCTCTATTGTCTTCCCTGTCAGAACAGTGATTGGTGGTAGCCAGGCACCATCTAGTTCTTCTGGTCTCAGGCTGATGGAGTCTCTAGTTTATGTGGCCCTTTTGTCTCTTGGGCTAATATTTTCCTTGTGTCTTTGGTGTTCTTCATTCTCCTTTGCTCCAGGTGGGTTGGGACCAATTGATGCATTATTGTCTTTAATATATATATCCTCCCATAGTTACCATTTTTCTCCCATGGACACGATCTAAACCAGTAATTCCCAATCTTTTCAAGCAGTCCTAACAGCCCATCCAACCAACTGATGGTGTGTAAACTTTTGTTTTTCATTTCAGGAATGACACTTCCCATTGCAGACCAAGCTTGCAATTATTAAACTGGGCTGCATATTGCAGCTTCCCTTGGAAACTGCATTTTACATTTCTGACTTTGTGCTTTTAACAATTCCAGTGAGAGTCTTTTCTTGAGGTTCTGAAAAAACGGCCCCAAGCTTTGGTGGAGCACAGGAACACAAGGTGAATATGAATATATATAACTCTTTAGGAGGTAACTATTACATGGTATAATCATTTGGAACATTAGAATCTCAACTGCTATTGTCACTGGTGCCAGCACAAGGCATGAAGCTATTCTTCCTTGAGCTTATTTTGTGATTACAAAGGGAGGATTTAAGAAATGCTGATTCAACTCCTCTGACCTCAGTTGGGGCGGGGGATCCACTGGGATGGGCATGTATTCTTAATCTCTTGTCACAAGAGGGCACTATCAGAGGGGGCTGCTGTCTGAAAAGGGTCGGCCAGGTAATGGAGCCAGAAGTGATCATCCATAATGAATGGTCAGAAAAAACCATGACATGGCGCCAACTAGCATCAAAGAAGTCAGTGCATATTAAGGAGAGATGTAATTACAGTAGAACAGTAAAGGAAATGAATCTGGATTTATTCCACACAGAGAGTCTGTGCTTAAAACTAATTTCTTATGAACTTTAGGCATACTTGTCAGTGGATAAACTAGATGCGTTGAAAGGCAGAGGATTGAGGTCAAGAATAATGGACTATGCAATTAACTATGTCTGCTTTGTAAAACAATTAATTAACATAACCAAACACATACACACATACATACATCCCAAATAATAAAGAATACACGTGGTAAATCTGGCATCAACTTTAATTGTTCCTCAAAAAGGAAGGGTGAAGACCTCAGCCAGTGCTTTGTCCTCTTCTCTTAGTGCTTGGGGTCTATGATTCACTACTCCTCTGCTACATTCTTTGCTTATTTACATGCCACTGGAATTGTCTCACCTTTGTAACAAGGATAATTAACCAACTCTACAAAACTCTCAGTCTGTCATCAATGGCTTAACATTGTCTAGCTCTTGCCATTTCCAAGTAGCTTCTGCTCAGTTCTGTGCTATGTTGGAATATAAGCAGGTTTTCTCTTTTCCAACGTATTCCCTGCAAATATGGACTGCAAATAACCTCATGGTTATCTCAGAGTGATTCCTTTCTCTGAGCAACAGTGTAGAAGACTTACTCTGACCGCCCTGAATTTCTGAAAGGGATAGAACACGTTCTAACATGTGTGTTCTCCAAAAGAGCTCCCCAGCAAAAGTTATTGCCTGTTTGATTTTCTTCTCAAATAATCAAACATTCTTTCTAGCTACACTGAGATTTACCATTTACTCATTTCATTTTTGATCATGTGTGGGCTAAGTAGCATGGCTTTTATTTTTCTAGAAGAAAGATAAAGGTAGAAAAATGTGGACCAGAGAAGCCTCGGGTTCTCGATTCATACTGTTAGTCACTCAATCAACAGTGCTTACAGAGCACCCACCATAAGATTCTCTGGATCACCATACTAGGTGCTAGGGGGAAAGAACGGGTGAGAGAGATGATGCTCCTGAGCAACTTCCCATCTCACTGGGCAGACATATAACTCTCTCAAACCCCAGAAAAATAGTTAGTCTCAGAAAAACAGACAAGTTGTGTGACTTATCCTTTGTATAGGCTAGTTTGGGAGGAAGGGGCTGGGACTCTGCAAACCATGTTTGGGCTTCACTGGCTGGAGCCCTATTAGGCCTAGAGAGTCACTGCAAGGCTGGAGGAACGGGGAGAGACTTACTCCTTCCTCTTGGCTTCCTGTGAGGATTTCTCCACCACTTCTTCACAGCTGCAGTGGCAGTTCCAGCCCAGGAATGCAGTTTGCAGATTTTCCAACCCTTGTAGAACCAGCTTCATCACCATACCCTCTAGCTACAAACACCAGTATCAGCCATGCTGCCTCCTCAGACATCTGGGTTTCAATTCCATGGGGCCTCTCTTCTCAGCTTCTACATTTAAATAATTTCAACCTCTTCCCTCTGACCATCCAGCCTCAGTGGTGGTGACTGCTTACATAGTTGTTAAGTCCGTGATACTTCAGTGTTCTCTTTCCGCCCGTTCAGTTACTTAGTTAACATTGTTATATCTAGTTAAAAATTCTTTCTACCAGGATACTGAGAAAGAGAAAAAGCAGCCCCTGACATCCAGGAGCTTGCCCAGTACTCTCAATTAGGTCTTGTTGCTACAAGCTGGTCAGTTACTCACAGCTGGACCTTGGTGTTCTCCTGTTGAACATAAACTATGTCACAGGACATCAGCATCAGACAAGGCAACTCTGTGACCATGATGGATCCAGACAGGACAACTCCATTACTATGTCTGAACACAGACAGAACATGAACTTCATACCACAAAATACCCAACAGTCCCCTTTCCTGGCTAGTATGAGGGACTACTGCTTCTTTACTGGATAAAATTTACTGAGATACCCAGTCATAGAATTGTCCTCGATTTTTGACAGCACCCAATCCAGAGCACACTCTGGCTTGGACCCTTCACAGAATCACCCAACCAGAGCCCGAATTTGATAACAAATCTTTCTAATAACCTCTTAATGAAATGCCACATGATTCATCATGATAGGCATTCTCCTTTGCTGCAAGAAGTAAACCCAACTTCTTTAACTGCAAGTGTTACTTTCTCTGAGCAGCAGTGTAGGAGTCTGTCTTAGTCATCTAGTGCTGCTATAACAGAAATACCACAAGTACATGGCTTTAACAAAGAGAAATTTATTCTCATGGTCTAGGAGGCTAGAAGTCCAAATTCAGGGTGCCAGCTCTAGGGGAAGGCTTTCTCTCTCTGTTGGCTCTGGAGGAAGGTCCTTGTCATCAGTCTTCCCAGGTTGAGGAGCTTCTCAGCACAGGGACCCTGGGTCCAAAGGACTCACTATGCTCCCAGTGCTTCTTTCTTGGTGGTATGAGGTCCTCATGTCTCTCTGCTGGCTTCTCTCTTTTGCATCTCAAAAGAGATTGGCTTAAAATACAATCTAATCTTGTAGATTGAGTCCTGCCTCATTAACATAACTACCACTAATTCCATCTCATTAACATCATAGAGATAGGATTTACAACACATAGGAAAATCACATCAGATGACAAAATGGTGGACAATCATACAATACTGGGAATCATGGCCTAGCCAAATTGATACACATATTTTTGGGGGACACAATTCAATCCATAACAGAGACAGAGTCCCTACTCTGACTGCCCAGAATATCTGCGAGGGACAGAACACTTTCTAGTATGTATGTCATGCAAAACAAAAACAAAAACCTCCCAGCTGAATTCATTGCCTCTGTTTGATTTTCTTGTCACACATTTTCTCGGGCCACACTGAGGTTTGCCATTTAGTCATTTCATGCCCAATCATGTGTGAGCTCCAGTAGAATGAATTTTATTTTTCTAGAAGAAAGACAATGGTAGAAAAATGTGACACTGCATTATTCCCATCTACAGGATCAGATAAGTCTAGAGTTAACCATTCATCTTATCAGTCACTTAATCTACAGTGCTTATTGAGCTCCCCCTGTGACATTCTCTGTGGATCTCTGTACTAGCTGCCGGGGGAGGGGCAATGATAGAGAAACTGGGAAAGTGCTCCTGAGTAATTTCTCATCTCAGTGGACAGACAGGACCAACAAACCCAGAAAGCTTGCCCCAGAAACACAGACAACCATTGTGGGCTATTAACTCATTCTCTCTCTGCTCTTAACCCACTCTTCCATATGCTGGTTGTGATGTGGGGCCTGGGACTCTGTAGTCCACATTTCTGCTTTGCTGGCTGGCTCCCCGTGAGACTCTAAACTGGTAGGCTGGAGGAAGGAAGGAACTTGCTCCTTCCTGTCTGCTTCCTGTGAGGATTTCTCCACCAACACTTCTTCACCACTGCAATGGCACTTCCATCCCATGACGGTAGTTGAATCCATTTTTACAGGTTTTATGACCCTCGTAGAACCAGCTTCATCACTTCCCCCTCAGAAACACCAGAACCAACCATTTCCAGAGGTCTGGGTTTCAACTCTATGTGGATCCCCCTCTGAGCTTCTAAGTTTTAAGAACAAATTTTAATAATTCTGACTTCTTCTTCTGTTTATTCCCCTAGTCCCAGAGGTAGATGCTGCTTCCTGTGGTTTCTCCTTCCCTGATTCCTTAGTATTTTCTTTTTGCCTCTTTAGTATCTTAGTTAACAATGTTATACTTTAGCTAACGTTAACAATGTTATACCTTGTTGACAATTCTTTATCCTCAAGTACAATATCTTCCTCTTAATATAACTGATATTTCTGCCTCCTCAAGGACCCTGACATACAATCTCAATGTAACTGGTCCCTGAGAAGCCCTCTGAAAATCCAGATTGCTACTTCTGAGCACTCACACAGGTGAGTTTCCCTTTTTCTGACCAAACACAATGTCTTCAGCAATCTTTGAATGAATAGGCAAAGTCATGAAAATTAAAATATGTACAGTAACTTGCAGCATCCAGTTGTATACAAAAACTCAAAATCATATATAAAAATCGAGGGCTAGATAATTCTGTGGTCCACAGCAAACATAGAAGCCTTACAACCTGTCAGCAATGAGAACATGCCTGATGACTACACTAGGAGCCTCCTAGAGCTGCAGCTGTCCCCTGGCTCCTACTGGCATGCCCATTCCCTATTTCTGGGCTTCAGCTGCAGTACTGGGTTTTCTCCACCCACTGGCTTGGGGCTCCAAAACACTCACCAGCTTCCTTTCCTGGAGAGCTGAAGTCCGGTGCTTCCACTTGCTAAGTCTCTGCCTCAACCCACAGCAACTCTACTGGAAATAAAAATGCAACCCAGAGACTCCTGCTGCCAAACCCCACCCACTGCCTGGAATCCCCTGGATGACAATGGCAGCCCACTCTCACTATAAACCTTCTAAAGCCCAAAACAGATTCTGCAGCTGGGTCTGTCCTCCTAGGGCCTCCAGGTCTCTGCTTATCCCCCTCCCCTTCCCTGGTCAAAGCCAGAGTCTCAGCAAGCCTGCCTACTAAGACCACACAGTTTATGACAATACACTGCCTTGCTGAGTTCCCCTCTGAACCAAAGAGTCATACTTGGAGCCACTAGGGCTTGCAGTATGAGGCCATGGAAAAAGAACCCATGAATGATCCATGTCATTTAAAGATTCTTTCATGGGACTATGATGAGATGCTCTAGTAAGAGTTTAGAGGAGTGGACTGGGACTAAGAAGTCTCTCTGGGTGAGGGAGCATTGAGTGAAGGAAGATTTCCCCAGGAATAGACCTGCTCCCAAGCACAACCTTGGTGATAACCAGGAAGCAACATCCACCTCACCCAAAAGATGTGTCCTCCTCCTCACCGCGCACTTACCAACTCCAAGGGACAGCCAATGCTATGATCATCCCTGCTCCCCTCCAAGGTCCCAAAGAACTTGTGGGAAAAGTTGGAATGAACTCAAACAGTTGCCTTAATGTTGCTTTTGTTTCCTGATAACCTGTTTTGTAAATACATTTTTACTGGAACACAGCCTCGTCCATTTGTCCATTCATTTACATATTTTCTGCTTTCCCTCTACAGTGCAGAGCTGAGTAGTCACAACAAAGACCACGTGGCTCACAAAGCCAAAAAATATTTACTATTTGCCCCTTTACAGAAAAGTTTTCCAACTCCTCTTTATAAACACTTTTCAGAATGATTTTTAGAAATAGTTTAGTTTAGTTCACTAAAGCTGTTATTTTAGGATCATGGTGAGGAATGTATGAAGCCAATGGTCTAGCAATAGAAAACCATATCTGAGGCCCTAGAAATTATTTTTCATTATTATTTCCTAGCAATCAGCAAGTTTGCACTATCTGTCGTGTTAAGCACTCTAACATGCATTATTTCGTATACTCTGCACAAATGTAACACGTATTACTTATTCTATTTTTATAGATGGGAAAACATACTCAGAGAAGTTAAGTTACTGACCAAGGTGATACAGTTAATAATTGGTGAAAGCAAGAGACAATTCTGTAGATAATTCATTATATATGTCTTATCAAATTTTACGTGCATATGAATTATCTGTGGATCTTGTTAAAATGCAGATTCTGATTCTGGAGATCCGGGATAGAGCCAGAGATTCTGCATTTTTAACAAATTCCCAGGTGATGTTGCAGATCTGTAGAACAAGGCATTGTTATCATACTATACCTTGTTGAACTGATTTACTTAGAAAATATTCCATCTTTCTACTGAGATCAAAGCCTGAGTGACAAAATCAGTGACCAGACTTGGAGGGACTAATTTAATAATAGCAGCATTAAGAATAGCTGACATTTATTGACATATTACATGCACTTGCTGTGAATTTCCTCATTTTGCATTCACAATCACCCCAGGAAGTAAGTATCATTTTAACCCCATTTTACAAAAGAAGAAACTGTGAGGCACAGAACAGTCAAGTGACTTACCCAAAATCACACAAATAATAAGTAGAGGAACTGAAACTCAAACTTCAGTCTATGTGACACTGTTTCTGTTCATGATCACCACACTACTGTGTTTTATTTCACATGTCTGGTTACATGATCATGACAAGTGCTGGCCCCACATGAGTGGCATCAGCCCTGTCTTTCCCAACCACTTCTAGCTGGAGGTACCAAAGCACAGCTCCTCCACCAGGCCAGATCATGGCATAGATTATATCAGCAACCCTGACCCACCTTCTGATGAGTCTGGAATCAGCCTTGCTGTCATTGAAATAGTATCCAGTGTACCACATGGGCTCTGCCTCACTTAAACCCCATCTCATGTTGACACAGTCTACACAACAAACTTCCATCCTGCTTCCTTCTGCCCAACATTTCAATACTCCATTGGCAACAAAATATCACCTTGAACCACAGCCTGCTTAGGTGGGGCCCTGACACCTCAACAAATACTAGTTTCAAATAGCTGGATAATCTCTATGGCTTCCTGACGGGAAAGCTGTCTGGAACCACAGTAGCCTCTCATACCTGATATATTGTACTGCCAGCTGCATGAATTCCAGCTATAGGATTAGAATACCTTCTTTCACCTGGACCTGGTCTAAGATAAACACGCTTTTTGAACATTGCACACTAGAAAGTCTAGCTATCTGTTGAGGTCATCCTTAATAGCCAAGCTTGCTTCACCAATCTCCATTCCACTTTCTCCCAGCTACTTCCCCCTCCCCACTGGCCCATCCTTGAGGAGCCCAGCCTGCCTGATCTAGAACAAGCAATCCCTCATAAATTTCCAGTTTTCAACTCACAGTTGCCATCCACCAATTCTATGTCATCCTGGGAAGAAAATGTTCAGATCAAAGTCAGACAGTCTAGAAGATACCACTTGAAGTTCCCTCTGAATGATCTTTAAATAGCCACACAAATTAATTAATTTTCTGCCATACTTCACTGAGGTTGCAATCTTTTTCAGCAAATTGAGACAGAGACTCTATAATGAGAACAAAAGTATATCAAATATCATTTCAGCAAAAATTGAAAAATCAAAAGTGATAATATTTCTAAAGTAATGACTACGTTGAAAAGAGTAAATGCTACCAAATGCATCTATTTTTCTGTCAAGTGCTATAATGAGACTGGCAGAAAAACAAGATGCCAAATTAATCCACCCTTAAAGGCTGTTGCCTTTTCTTCCCTCAATTTTCTACTCCTATCATCTAAGAATATCAATAAACTCCCAAAGACAAGCTTTGGCAGTTGTTAACACTGTCATTTTGTGTTTCGCTTCCCCTACGATGATTCTTACTGAAGACTTAAGTCACCTGCTATCTCCCTCTGTAGTAATGCACACTGTAAAGAAATGAGCATAAGCCCTTGCTCCAAATCCTCAGTTTGAATGGTTTTATCAACTACAAACAGCTTTGAAGCCCCTGAGGAAGGCAATAGAAACTTCTGTCACACCAGCTTGCCCTTTTTATCCCAGATTATCACAGCTGAATATGTTTATTGGAAACGGTCTCTTTTTTCTTGCCTTCTCCATTTTTCCCCAACCTATTGTTAATAACTCTTGTGTGCAGCCATCAGGATTTCGCTGCGAGACCTTGGGAAAATAACCTAAATTCTTTGTGTCTTGGTTTTCTCATTTGTAAACTGCATTGCTTTAAAAAAAAAAACAAACTAAACCCATTGCCATCGACTCAACTCCAACTCATAGAGACCCTATAGGACAGAGTAGAACTGCCCCATAGGATTTCCAAGGCTGTATTCTTTAAGGAAACAGACTGCCACATCTTTCTCCTATGGAGCAGCTGGTGAGCTTGAACGGCAACCTTTTGGTTAGCAGCCAAGCACTTAACCACTGCGCCACCAGGGCTCCACATTGCTTTTAGAGGGGAAAATTAGATGATAAAATTAAATCACATACAAGAAAGGGGGCAAAGTGCTTTGAAAACTAAGATACATACAGTTCCATATATTTTTAACGACAATAAATATTGTTAGTGCTCTCTCCTCTTTAGCTTTTGGAAGTCTCTGTGAAGAACTGGTATTAATTATTCTTTAAATGTGTGGTAGAATTCACTAGTGAAGCCATCTGGGCTTGGATTTTTCTTGTGGGAGTTTAAAAAAATAATTCTCTCTCTTGTTATAGGCCTACTCAGATTTTATTATTTTCTTCAGTCAGTTTTGCCTCTACTGGTATCATACCCAGTTGTCAGCTTCTACTAATTCCTAGCTGATAGCACTACAGTTTTCAACAACTGCTTCAGGCATAAATTGTTCCACAGCTTGATCCAGTTAAAGTTGGGCCTCTTTGCGAGAGGAAAAGTGTTCCAGTGTTTAAGGCTTGCTTCAACCCCAAGAGAGATCTTCTTAGCTTTCCATCTCACTGGTTCCCTCTGGTGAACTTCTAGCTGATATATCCTTCCACTCCCTATTAATTTCTCACTACCTAAATCTCCATTATTTTTGTCAAATGCCTTTTCTGCATCGATTGATAAGATCATGTGGTTCTTGTCTTTTGTTTTATTTATGTGATGGATTACACTGATTGTTTTTCTAATGTTTAAACATCCCTGCATAACTGGTAGAAATCCCACTGGATCATGGTGAATTATTTTTTTGATATGTTGCTGAATTCTATTGGCTA
>NW_004444036.1:7332443-7333646 GCF_000243295.1 Trichechus manatus latirostris
GATGTGTGCATTTATTGCTATAAACTGACCTCTGAGCACTGCTTTTGCTGTGTCCCAAAGGTTCTGGTAGGATGTGTTTTCATTCTCATTTGATTCTATGTATTTCTTTATTCCATCCTTAATTTCTTCTATAACCCAGTAGTTTTTGAGCAAGGTGTTGTTCAGTTTCCATGTGTTCGATTTTTTTCCCTTGCTTTTCCTGTTGTTGATTTCTACTTTTATGGCTTTATGGTCAGAAAAGATGCTTTGTAATATTTCAGTGTTTTGGATTTCGTTAAGGCTTGCTTTATGGCCTAACACGTGATCTATTCTGGAGAATGTTCCATGTGTGCTGGAAAAGAAAAGTATGCTTGGCTGCTGTTGGGTAAAGTGTTTGGTATATGTCTATGAGATCAAGTTGGTTGATTGTAGCATTTAGCTCTTCCGTGTCTTTGTTGAGCTTCTTTCTGGATGTTCTGTCCTTCACCGAAAGTGGTGTGGTGAAGTCTCCTACTACTATTGTGGAGCTGTCTATTTCTCTTTTCAGTGCTGTTGGAGTTTGTTTTATGTATTTTGGAGCCCTGTTGTTGGGTGTGTAAATATTTTTTATAGTTATGTCCTCCTGGCATATTGAGCCTTTAATCATTATATAGTGTCTTTCTTTATCCTTTGTGGTGGATTTTACTTTAAAGTCTATTTTGTCAAAGATTAATATTGCTTCTCCTGCTCTTTTTTGAGTGTTTGCTTGATATATTTTTTCCATCCTTTGAGTTATAGTTTGTGTCTTTTAAGTCCAAAGTGTGTCTCTTGTAGACAGCATATAGACAGATCATGTTTTTTTTAATCCAATCTGCCACTCTCTGTCTCTTTATTGGTGCATTTAGTCCATTTACATTCAGCATAATTATTGATAGGTATGAGTTTAGTGCTGTCATTTTGATGTCTTTTTTGTGTGTGTGCGTTTTTCACAGTTTCTTTGTTCCACTTAATTTTCTGTGCTGAGTCATTTTTCCTTATGTATTTTCTTTTCATCTTTTTCACTTTTGTTGATTTTATGTTTGCTGAGTCTTTATATTTTTCTAGTTTTTTATTTTGACTTGTAGGATTGTTAGTTTCTTTTGTGGTTACCTGAATATTTACCCCTATTTTTCCAAGTTTATACCTGTCTTTTATTTTTTTGTATCACCTTGACTTCATCTCCGTATGAAAAATCTATGTCTACAT
>NW_004444036.1:7333857-7348126 GCF_000243295.1 Trichechus manatus latirostris
AATTCTCTCTGTATTTTCTGTTATCCCCCACCCCTGTTCTGGTACTCCAATCACTCGTAGGTTATTCCTCTTGATAGAGTCCCACATAATTCTTAGGGTTTCTTCATTTTTTTTAAATCATTTTATCTGATTTTTCCTCAAATAAGTTGGTGTCAAGTGCTTTATCTTTAATCTCACTAATTCTGAATTCCACTGCCTCAATTCTTCTCCTATGAATTTCTATTGAGTTGTCTGACTCTGAAAGTTTATTGTTAATCTTCTGGATTTCTGACTGCAGCCTGTTAAATCTGTCATTATGCTCTTCTCTAATCTTTTTAATTTGCTCTATTGCGTGTTCTGCGTTCTGATTCATTTCCTTCCTAATTTCTTGAAGAGTTCTGTATATTAATCTCTTGTATTCTGCCTTCGGTAATTCCAAGAAGTTCTCATCCTCCAGAGAATTTATTGATTCTTTATTTTGGGAGCTCGCTGAAGCCATCATGGATTGCCTCTTTATGTGATTTGATATTGACTGCTGTTTCCGAGCCATCAATAAGTTATTATATTTATTTTATGTTTGCTTACTGTGTCCTAGCTTCTTGTTTTGTTTTCATATGCCCAAATAGGCTGCTCAGATGAGCTCGTTTGATTATTGGCACCTTTGAAGGTCTAATGTCCTGTCACCAGGTGGTTAGATCTGTTACTAGTCATGTGAGCTCAGGAGTCCGCCCACTCTCCTATATGGATTCAGCTCAGGTGCCCAGGTAGATACCCACAAAGTGTGTTATGTAGGCTCTCACTTACAGTCCTAGACAGGCATGGGTGATTGGTGTAGGCACAGGCATCTGGCTGCAGCTGGGGGATACACTCTGAGCAAGGCAGGGGACTGATGGCCATCCCTGATTGTCCAGTTGGAAGGCTTGTCCCTGCCCTGTTCTCCAGAGTGCGTAGATGGGTGGGTTTTGCAGCTGGACTATGAGCAGCTAATGCTGTTGGCTGTAAGTACGGGGGGGCACCTGTTATTTGTGGGCCCCATTGCAGGTGGCTAGGTGGCGTGGGTGGAGCCACTAGTCCTCAGGCCCCTGACGTGGGTAGGTGAAGACTCTGCTTAATGGACAGAGCAGTGTCACATGTCAAGAACCTGCCACTTCATAGCTGAAACAGTTGAAGTTAGAGGCCTGGTATATAGCCTGTTATACTGTGGTAATGAGGGCCTACGCTATTGAGATGGGCCCACACAAGTCTGTGCAGGGGGAAAGGCACTCAAAGTCCGTGGATCCCTTATCCCTGTGCCTAGGCAAAGGAGCTGTGCCTACCTGGGTTCCTGGCTTAGGGGAGCCGGCAGTTTATTTTTCCCATTTGTTAATTAGTTCACTCTCCGAGGCCGAGAGAATGGCTTTGGGGGTGTGACCGATCCTACTTCTGGCCCAGGGGACTCAGCAGTTGCTTAAGCCGGTCCGGGACCCAGTGCAGAGCAGGGAGCAGGGAGGTAAATGGGAGAGAGGTTTTTCCCTCGGGGGGTGTTTTTGATCTGCGCAGCAGGCCGTAGGCAAGTACTTATCTTTCTCCGATGAGGGCTGTTTCTCACTGGTTCTGGGTGGGCTTGTAGACTCTCTGGTGCTGGGTCTCTCCCGGTGTGGAAAACGCACCTCCTGAACAGTGCTGCTTGCCTGCCTCACCGCTCACCCCAGAACCGCTCAGGCCTGAAGGGCTCTGGCTCTTGCCGGGTCAGGTCTGGCAACTTCTCGCTGCCTCCGAACAGTCTCTCCCTCTCCCTGCCACTCAGTCCTGTTCCTCAACTCTGCCTTTGATGTTCAGGGCTCCCAGATTGCCATATATAATTGAATCACTTGTTTTTTTGTGTCTTTGTTGTAAGAGGGTCCACCGGAAGCATGTGACTACTCCACCATCTTGGCCACACCTCTCCATTGTTTTTGATGAGACCCCTATGCATGAACTTCCCCATGCTGCCTGAGAGAAGCTGTAATCTGCATGTGAAAACTAACACACAGAGGTATAGAACAGCCCTTTATTCACCAATATTTGCAGAGAATTATTTTCCAGAGCTGAGGATGCTCAAAGTGATTAAGTTATTTAAGCACATGAAAGGAGTTTTTTTTTTTTAATTATGATTTAAAATTTCTAGTGGTCAGCATATCAAATTGGGTAAGTAGATAAATTTGTAAATAACCTCGTTTATTCCATAGTCTTCCTTGACTTGTTTTCCAGGAGATAATAACTTTGTTTTGTTTAACCCCTCTATTTAGTACATACCTCAACTACTGTCCTTTTTTTCTCTGCATTTTAATCATTTGATTATATTCTGTCTTTCCTCTGTGAGACAAATGTCTTATTATTTTCTTATTGTACCTCACACAAAGAA
This sequence comes from Trichechus manatus latirostris, assembly GCF_000243295.1. Lineage (NCBI taxonomy): Eukaryota > Metazoa > Chordata > Mammalia > Sirenia > Trichechidae > Trichechus > Trichechus manatus. The sequence goes on from NW_004444036.1 coordinate 7,336,220, forward strand.
GAGTTTTCTGGCTGACAGTAGACATTTACTTTTTTATTGATTAAGGGGATACATGAATGAATGAATGTTGTTAGCTGTGTGACTTTGAGCAAATCATTTTTAATCTCTCTAGACCTGCACTGTCTGATATGGTAGCCACTAGCTACATGTGGCCATTGAGCACCTGGAATGTGGCTATATGTGTAAAACACACATTAGATTTTGAAGAGTTTAATACCAAATAATATAAACTACCTCATTAATAATAGTTTTCATGCTGATTGAATATTAAAATGATATTTTGGGCACATTAGGTTAAATAAAATATATTATTAAAATTAATTTCACTTGTATCTTTTTAAGATTTTGGAAATAATTACAGATTTTTAGGAAGTTGCAAAAATAATAGAGGTTCTGAATACCTTTCACCCAGTTTTCCCCAAGTTATTGTTGTTGTTAGGTGCCACAGAGTCAGTTCCAACTGATAGTGACCCTATGTACAACAGAACCGAACAATGCCCGGTCCTGCACCATCCTCACAATCGTTGCTATGTTTGAGCCCATTATTGCATCCACTGTGTCAATCCATCTCATTGAGGGTCTTCCTCTTTTTCACTGACCCTCTACTTTACCAAGCATGATGTCATTCTCCAGGGACTGGTCCCTCCTGATAACATGTCCAAAGTATGTGAGACGTAGTCTTGCCATCCTTACTTCTAACAAGCATTCTGGTGGTTGTACTTCTTCCAAGACAGATTGCTTCTTTCTTTTGGCAGCCCATGGTAGTTATATTCAATATTCCTCGCCAACACCACAATTCAAAGGCATCAATTCTTCAGTCTTCATTATTCATTGTACAGCTTTCACATGTATATGAGGTGATGGAAAATACCATGGTTAAAAATATAACATTTTATATAACTATAGTAAAACATCACAACCAGGAAATCGCACTGAAGCAATCTTTATATCTTATTCATATTTCATCAGTTTTACATGCACTCATTTTTTTGTCTGTGTGCGTGTGTAGGTCTATGCAATTTTTTTCCATGTGTAGATTTGTATAATCACCACCACAATCAAGATACAGACCATCACCACAATGATCTCCCTTGTGCTACTCCTTTATAGTTAAATCCACCCACTACTCCACACACCTTCCTGAACCTCTGGATTCCACTAATCTGTTCTCCATTTTTATAATGTTACCATTTTAAGAATGTTATATAAATGATATCATACATTATATGTATTATTTGAGAGGTTTTCTTTTTCCTCATTCAACATAATGCCCTTGAGAATCATCACAGTTGTTGTGTGTATCAATAGTTCATTCCTTTTTGTTGCTGAGTAGCGTTTTTAGTTTCTTGGAGCTACTGTTTTCAAAATACCACAATACGGGTGGCTTTAAAGAACAGAAATTTATTGTCTCACAGTTCTGGAGGCTAGATGTCTGAATGAGGGTATCGGCCTGATTCTTTCTGAGGGCTCAGAGAGAGAAAACTGTCCCATGCCTTTCTTTTAGAGTCTGTGGCTACCAGCAATCCTTGGCTTGCATCTGCCTCCATAGTCACGTGGCCATCCTTCCTCTGTGTCTAAGTCTGTCTCTGTGTTGTCTTTCATAAGACACCACTAAATGGGAATAGGAGCCCTGGTGGCACAATGGTTAAGAACTTGGCTGCTAACCGAAAGGTATGCAGTTTGAATCCACCAGCTGCTCCCTGGAAACCCTATGGGGGCAGTTCTACTCTGTCCTCTAGGGTTGCTATGAGTCAGAACCAACTCGATGGCACATAACAACAACAACAAATGGAAATAGGACTCACCCTACTCCAGTATGACCTCGTGTGAACTGATAACATCTTCGAAGACCCTATTTCCAAGGAAGGTCAGGTTCACAGGTACAAGGGGGTAGGACTTCAACGTATCTTCCTGGGGGACACAATTCAATGTATAACATATTCCATGATATGGATTATCAGTTTGTTTAACAATTCACCCATGGAAGGTCATCTGAGTTGTTTCCAGTTTTGGCTATTCCAAATAAAACTGCTATGAATACGCATCTACAGGCTTTTGCGTGATTGTAAGTTTTCATCTCTATGAGATGAATGCCCATGAATGTGATTGCTGGGTCATATGCTAAATAAATGTTTAGTTCTTTTGAGAAACTAGTGTAAGAAAATAGGTGTGTCATGATATCTCATTGTGATTTTAATTTGTATTTTACTAATGACTAATGATGTTGAATATCTTTTCAAGTGCTTATTTGCCATCCATAGATCCTCTTCAATAAAATGACTGTTTATGTCTCTTGCCAATTTTCTAATCAGATCTTTTTTTTTTTATTGTTGAGTTTTGAGAGTTCTTTGTATATTCTAGATACAAGTCCCCTTGTCCAATATGTGATTTGCAAATCTTTTCTCCCAGGTTGTAGCTTGTCTTTTTATCTTCTTAAAAGGTTCTTTTGCAGAGCAAAAAATTTTAATTTCAATGAAGTCCAATGCATCAATTTTTTTCTTCTGTGAATCCCTAGGTAATGAAGATTTTCTTCTAATAGTTTAGTAGTTTTACATTTCACACTTAAATCTATGATTCACTTTAACTTTTGTAGAAGATAAAAGGTTTGTGTCAAGGTTCATTTTTTTTCTTTGTCTATGGATGTTCAGTTGCTCCAGAACCATTTGTTGAAAAGTTTATCTTTCTTCCATTAAACTGTTTTTGCACATTTTTAAAATATTAGTTGGGCATATTTGTGTAGGTCTATTTCTGCATCCTCTATTCCGTTCCATCCATCTATATGTCTTTCCCTTTGCTAATACCAGACAGTCTTGGTTACTGGAGCTATATAAGTCTTCAAATCAGGTAGACTGTTTTCCTCACTTTATTCTTCTTTTTCAAAACTGTTTTTGTTGTTCTAATTCCTTTGGCTTTCCATATAAATTTTAGAATAAGCTTCTCTGTACCCACAGATAATGTTGCTGGGAATTGCATTAAACCTATAGATCAATTTTGGGGAGAAGGAAGTGATATCTTTAAGATATTGAGTCTTCCACTCCAAGAACACAGTATGCCTACTTATTTCAATCTAATTAGAGTCCTTTCATCAGCATTTTAAAAGTTTTCAGAATACCAGTCCCATACACATTTGTCCCATACACATGTCGCTACATATATTTAGAACCATATTATATGTTAATATAATTTTTGCTTCAATTGTCAAACATTATTTAGAAAACTCACTTGGAGAAGAATATTCTATTTAGCCATATTTTTGTTTATTATGTTCTTTCTTCCTTCACTCCAAGTTTCCTTCTTTTATCATTCCCTTGCCATTTAGAGAATGTCCTTTAGCCATTATTTTAGGGTATGTTTGCTGGTGATAAATACTTAGTTTTCATTCATCTGAAACTATCTTGATCTCACTTTCATTTCCGAAGGTATTTTTTTCTGGATATGGAATTCTGGTTTGATAGTTCTTTTCTTTCAGCACTTGAAAAATGTGTCACTTTATTCCTACCTCCCTGGATTCTGGGGAGAAATCTGCTGTCATTTGAATTGTTGCTCTCCTATAGGGAATGTGTCATTTCTCTGTAGCTGCTTTCAAAATTTTTTGTCTTTAGATTTCAGAAGTTTAACTATGATGTGTCTTGGTGTGAATTTCTTTGAGTTTATTGTGTGTGAGGTTTAGTTATTTTCTTGAATCTAGGATATACCCTTCACAAAACTGGGAAAATTTCAGTAATTATTTCCTTGAATATTTTATCATATCCATATTCTTTCTCCTCTTCTGTAACTCCAATGACATGAATGTTAGACCTTTTATTATTGCTTACAGTTACCTAAGGCTCTGCTGATTTTCTTTTTCAGTCTGTTTTCTCTCCATTAAGACTGCGCAATTTCTATTGTTCTATCTTCAAGTTAATGGTTTCATTTCTTTCTCATCTCCATTCTTTTACTGAGCCCATGCAATGAGTTTATTTTGATTACTGTATTTTTCAGTTCTAAAATTTCTATTTGGTTCTTCTTCATATCTTCTACTTCTTGCTAAGACTTTCTTCTTTTTTCCCATTTGTTTCAAGCATGTTCATAATTGCTCATAAAGCATTCTTTTTTAACAATGGCTGCTTTTAAACCCATTTCATATAATTTCAAGGACTGTTTCTTCTCAGTGTTGGTATCTATTAATGGTCTTTTCTTATTCAAGTTGAGATTTTCCTGGTTCTTGGTATATGAGTGATTTTCAATTCCTTCTTGGACATGTTGTGTATTATATTATGAGACCTTGGGTCTTAATTAAATCTTCTGTTTTAGCAGGCCTTTGCTGAAACCATACTGTCAAGGGAACCGGGATCTTACCACAATACTGCTAGGGAAGTATGGAAATCCAGGCTCCCCATTCAGCCTTCACATATACTGTATAGAGTGTGAAGCATACCTAATTATTGTTGAGTGAGGGTGGGAGTCCAGGCTCCCATGTGGTTTCTATTGATATGATGGGGGGAGGTTGTGGAAATGAGAGCATCTCATTAACTCTGAGCAGTGCTGAAAATCTAGGATCTCCACTTGGTCTCCTCAGACACTACACCAGTGGAGAGGGGGAGAGACATTTCATTACCAACAGATGAGGGTGAAAATCTAGGATCCCCACTTAGCCTTTGCTGATGCACGGGGAGGGGTATGTGTACCGTGTTTTCTCTTTTTTTTTTTCATGATGTAGAAGTAGGGAAAAACTCAATTCACTGCCATTGAGTTGAATCCGATTCATAGTAGTTATTGTCAAAAAGTTTTCTGCCTTGCTCCTTTTCTCGTCCTTTGGTTTGAAAGAACAAGTTTTTCTTATGACTGTTTTCATCTGTGCCTGTGGGTTTTGCCAGGTTACAGGCTTCTTTAGTCAGCCTCCTATCCAGAATATACAGGAGACAAAAAAGAAAACACAGGGAACTGACTGTTGTGTCATTCCTCGAGTCTCGAAGTCCTTAGCTGGTCTTTATTTGTTTGTTTTATAAGTAATGTCTAGAGATTTTATTTTTATTTAACAGGAAGAATATGGAGAAATGTATCTACGCCATCTTGTCAAGAACCAGAAGTCTCCTCTTTTTACTGTTTTGCTAAAATGTGGCTACTAGAAAATTTAAATTTGCATTTGTGACTAACTCCATAATTCTACTGGCCAGAGATGCTGCAGACTCTAGGTTTATCACTTGAAAATAAGAAGGTTAGAATAGATTTCTCCAAAGTCAGTCCTTTCCACCTCTAAAATCCCATGATACTAAAGATTATTGTCTGGCTTCTTTATACAATGCAAACGATGTCGACAATACTGTTGCTCTTTCCACTTACCTACGTAATAGTTATCAGAAATAAAACAGTCCTGGAAAGCCCTTCATATTCCTCAAAATAGAGGAAAAGGATAATTGAAGGTTATTATTATTTTAAAAATGAATGCCACTGTGTTAACATTTCCATGGGAAATAGCTGGTAAGTGAGAATTTCTCTGAAGGAACTTACTGCAGGTGCTAACCAGCTTACACTATTTTTTACTGTTTGTGCAGAAAGGAGAATTAATTACCTCAATAGCCTCACTTCTTCATATACCTACATAATATATCCCCCCAGTCTATGGAGAATAAACTACATTTGATAGAGAAAGGTTTAATGGGTAGCTAAAAATAGCACTGTAATCTCCTTGAAAGAACTCCCAGTACTCCCTCCTCCCTCCTTTTAGAAAGACTTTCCTTTTCTGAAACTGCTAATGAATGGTTCCTGTCTCCTTGTGATTCTCTCCCCCATCTTATATCCTCCCACATATTTTGAAAGACTATTACATTTCATTTTCTTCAAATATTCATGATAAGTAATCTTCCTGAAATCCACTGAATCCTTAGCAGAACAATCCGAATAACATATCCATGAAATCTTGATTTCCTAAAAGTCTTGTTTAAAAATTAAGACAGTGACTTTGAGCTTTTGTTGTAAGGTTAAAAGTTCTCTCCTCATCACTGCAATGTTCTTCAGTAGTCCAGTTGTCTCTCATTCCAATTGCTTCCCTTGCAATATGTGTTTCTCCATCATTCCACAAAAAGGCCCTTCTTGAAGGTCACTGATGAATGCCTTCTTGACCTCCTGTCTCTTTACCTCCTGTCCTTTCTGCAGTATTTTACATTGTTTACCAAGCTTCCTTCTTAACAACTTCTCTTCCCTTATTTCCTATTATATTGATCTCTACTGATTATCTTGAACCTTTCTTGTTTCTTCCCCTGCATCCCTGTCCTCCTCCTCTCATTATCTAATCATATGAATTCTGATTCTTTAGGACATTCTTAAACCTGTATTTCATTAATCTCTATTTCTGGGGATGAGTATTCATTCTCTCAGTTTCATCTATCATTTCTATGCTGATTATTCCTAAATTTCTCATTCTGCTTTCTTGTTTGAACTACAGTCCCAAAACTCCAGCCATACGAAGCATTTTCACTTGTATGTCCCCACAAACTGGACATGGCTGAAACCAAACTGCTTTTCTTGCCTTACCAATGGTTCCCCTGCAATTTCCCAGTCAAATGACTCCAAGATTCTCTGCTTCAGTGAGCCCACCCTGGAAACTTGAGTCATATTTGATTAAACACTCCCTTCATCTGATATCTAGACTCAGGCACCAAATCAAGCACACTTTTCCATAGAAACTGGAGTGTGGTGGAGGGGAAAAGGCATTGAAGCTAGCCAAACCTATGTTTGAATTTCAACTCAGTTATTTAACATAATTTTGCATGAACTTGGTATATTATATAACATTTCAGAGCTTCAGAAATGTAAAAACCTCTTAGCCATCAGTGTCTTCATATGAAAGAGGAGGAAAATAACTGCTATGGAGTTGCTGTGATGATTAAATGAGACAATATGTTTTAAACATTTGGCATATAGTAGGACTCAAAAATGTTAGTTGCTTACACAACCCCTTCTCTTTGTATATGCTCCTTTCTCTGAATTCTCACTGCTATGTTCTGTTCAAGTCCCTCCGTTCATTGTATTTGAATTAGGCCCCCTGCTTTACTCCGCTTCACTTCTTCCTGCATTCTTCATGTGGAGTTGCCTTCTCTAATTAATACTTGACAGTATCATATTACTCCCTCACTCTAGGTTCAACACTTTTTTTTTTTACCATATTAATTTGAAATTTTTTTGACTGTCTTTAAGGTTCCTAAAAGTTCCCTCTTCCTATTCCTCTGCCTCAAACCATCCTTCCCCATTTCCTCTTTCTCCTTCACCTAAATCTTCTCCCCTAGTCTGATGCTCACTGTTCCAAGAACACATTGGCTCTTCCTCTGAAGCTGTAATATCTTCCTATCTCTACTTCCACACTTCTTCTAGTGACAGAAAAGGCCTACCTCCCTTATGGATCTTGCTGGAACTCTCTAGCCTTCAGTACCTCCCTCCAGTCTTTCTCATCTGCAATCATGATTTAGTACCTGAAAGCATTCTGAATTGTGTTTGTCTGTTAATGTTCTAGATCAGTGCTTACAGGTCCTTGGGTTTCAGTTACCAGTAACATTTCAAAACCAAATCTGGCTAATGGCGTTCCCTTTTCCTTTTTTTTTTTTTTACTTTGTTTAGTAAAGACCTTTCAAAAAACCATTTGTGATCATCATTTCATTTTTAAAAAAATATTTTACAAAAAGTAGAAGGGTGTTAAAAAAAAATCCACTGGCGTCAATTCTGACTCACAGTGACCCTATAAGACAGAGTAGAACTGCCCCATAGAGTTTCCAAGGCTGTAAATCTTTTACAGAAGCAGACTGTCGCATCTTTCTCCCACAGAGCAGCTGGTGGGTTCAAACTGCTGACCTTTAAGTTAGCAGCTGAGTGCCTTAACCACTGTGCCACCAGGGATCCTTATAAGGGCATTACGTCAGAATATAAGACCGTTTAAACTGAATAAGCTTAGTTTTATTAAAAAAAATTTTTATTACTCTTATTTTTTTCATTTTGATGTGGACCAGAGGAAACTCTATCCAGGAAACTTTTTGACGGGTATTTCGGAACTTCCATAATAGATTTTATACACCAACTGCTTTTATAATACGGGTCACTGACACTTGGGAGATTTCCCACTATGAACCAACTCCGGTAACTATGTGTATGTCTGTGCCTGTGTATGTGTATGAGATAGGTAGGTCACAAGAAGTTTGGAACTTGCCCAAGGACTCACAGATAATAAGTGTGGAGCTGAGATTTGAACCCAGATATTTAGATTCCAGTGTCTTTGACAACTATCCTATACTGCCGCCTCCTCTTTAGGCTCCAAATACTGAGTGTGGTCCTGTGCACAAAGCAAACACTCCAATAGGAACAATCACGATAGCAGCTTTTATCATAACATATTGCATCTACAGAACAGAATAATGGCCAGACATATATTACCCAAGGAAATCATTTCTACAAAGAGTATTTATAAACTGTAAAGTACTGTAGATGTCTAAAATCAACTATCGTTACTATAATCATCAGTACTAACTGAAATTTCATAAGTCAAGTTCATCTCAGATCATCAAAACAGGTGTATTAACTAAAATATTATCAAGATTGTTTCTATGCAGGCCGCACATAAAATAATATTTTAGGCTGGCAATATTAACACAGCAACAGAATTTTATGATTACAAACTGGCCCAATACACTCCCTGAAATATTTCATTTTACTGTTGCCTATAAGGCCATAGGGAGCTCCTTAAGCAAAATGGTCAAGTCTGCGTTTAATCCTGCTCATGTCTTTTATCAATGCCTTTCTTCTTACCTTGGGACATACTTTGCCCACCCTTTACCAGAAACACAGTCCCTTTCTTCTTTGCCTCCCTTTCCCCTGTTAAAACCTCTTAGCCATGCCCTGAGAAACTCTTTAAAACCTGAAGTGAAACTATTTCCTGAAGTCACCTTTAAACTAGCAGTTTAGCTCAAAAAGTAAAGAATGTTACCCTTGAGTAATGCACTCTTTTAAAAAATTATCTATATGAGACCATATGGACTAGAGTTACTCTAAAGCATAGATGAGATGTTTAGGGGGCAGTGAGTCTAAGTGAATGGAAGCAAGACAATTAGAAACAATGAGAATACTGACACAGTGTGAAGAATGTAACCAATATAACTGAACATTATGTGTAGACACTGTTGAAGGGAACGTGTTTTGCTGTGTATGTTGTGTATATTTTCACCAAAAATACAATAAAATCTTCCACAAAAAAAACTATTAGCCAGCTGCTCCACTAGAAAGCAGCTAATTGACAACTTCACACTTGCATGTAATATTTTTCAAGAGCAAGCTAGTAAGGTGCCAAGCCATAAACCACAGGAGTAAATATCTAATGGGAACATTTCAGATACTAGGGATAAGCCAGTTGTAGAGATATATGGGCCAAAGAATGTCACGCTAGTGACCCTTAACATAGATGAAAATCAACTTCTCCAACTGATAAGGCCAATCACACATGGTAATGAATGAGTCTGAGAGCACAGTCCCTCTTCGCATCTGCAAACCCAAAAAGCCTTCTATCAGTTCTCTGTCACTCTAGTAATTCACTACAATGAATTCTACCTTAAACTGCACTGCTTTGAACTCAAAGGTTTACAACTACCCCTCACCCCACTCTAGGACCTTCCTTCACTTCACTTTCATGGCTTCTTCTATTCTCCCATATCACCCACAGAAAACATCATGAGTAGAAACAAGCTGACTGTCCATTCCTAATAGAAGGGAAACGGTCCCTGTCCATAAGTCAAGAAATACTTTTGGATTTATACTCTCACTGATTTGCTGAGTACCCTTGATGAAGTCTGGAAAGATTTCAGGGCCTCAATTTCATTATCTCTATAATACAGGGGTACAACAAGATGACTTCTGACATACCCAACACCTCTACAATTTAGTGGTTCTGTAATATTTAGTATTATTCAAACTAAAGATGAAGGCATAAAGACAGAGACACAGCAAAACAGCATACTAAATAAAAGCCACATTTGACCAAAGAAATTTCCTTTTTTAATGGTTAATGAACCAGAAGATTTGGGGAATGCTTTAACACTCCGAGTGTAATTCATAGAGAAATATGAAGAGGTTCTAATGGAATCTGGTCACAATATATCTGGCTGAATAACCAAATGAAAAACACTGATTAGGGAATCTATATTTATCCAGAGCAGTGTCTTCCAAATTGTATTAAAAGCACAACACTAGTTGTGCAAGATGTTAATAAGAATTGTATTTTAAAGGTAATGGGCCCTTGAGGACTGACTGGACTTAGTTACTCACTTCCAAAAAACAGAATATGAAAAGGGAGAAATAATAACTTAATCGTGCAGAAACCTGGCTAACACTACTTAACCAAGTGATGGATCATGCTGATACCGGGTGCGCCCCCACACGCAGAAGATCATTTCACCTCTGTGATATTTTCCCCAAAACCTATAACCCCATTCCAATCATGTGAAAATAGATCAAGAATACACTGTTTGAAGTATATTCTACAAAATTTCGACCATTACAGGTCAAAACTGTCAAGGTTATGAAAAACCAGGCAAGACTGAGAAACTGTCACAGACTAGACATGACAACTAAATGCAATGTGGTGTTCTGGACTGGATCCTGGAACAAAAACCACATCAGTGGAAAACTGGTGATATGAAGTCTGAAGTTCAATTAACAGTAATATACCATTGTTTGTTTCTTGGATTTGACAGATGTACCACGGTAACGTGAGATATAACATTATCGGAAACTAAAACTGGTTGAACCAAATACTGGAATTCGCTGTACTATCTGTACAACTTTTCCATAAATCCCAAATTATTGAAAATAAAATGTTTATTTTAAAAATATGAGGAACGGCTCCACTGACAGATTTCTTTGAGAAATTTTGGGTTCAACAACTGAGTTTCTCAGTGCTTGTAATATACCTAATTAGGTATACCTGGTATACCTAATATGCATTGTGACTCTAACAGAGGGGATGTAGGGTGCTGTATTTCTCGAACACATTTGGCTAGGAGGCTTTTCCTTTTTCTTTTTTCAAAAAGCATCTTTTAGGAAAATGCTGATATAAAGATTTCTCCCAATTAGTCATTGACATATTTGTGACATACGAGTCCTATACTCAACCATGTCCAAATTTTAGTAGCAAGTCTGGATGAAGAAAGAGATGTGTCATGAACACTAAATTTGAAGACGTGAAACTGCAAGATAATATGATGGGTGAGAAAATCAGCATTTAAGTTATATTTAATAGCCTGCATCAATGACCAAACCGTGTGGGATGAATATAAAAGGATAGATATATAGTCTACATTTAGGTAAATAAAGAAATAAGCAAAAGACAACCATGAAAGTACAGGATGAGGAAGAACGGACTTAAATATCCAACATGTTACTAACAGCAGCTTTATGTCTTAGGAGTTCTTAGGTAGAATTAACAGAGCTTTCATGACCAGTGAAGAAAACCTAACAGCACTAGTAAGGACATTTCTGCAGAATTTTTTGTACAGTTCTGTATGCTACATTATAAAAGGTCCTCAATGAACCATTTCCAAAGGAGAGGGAATAAGATGGTGTCTGTCTTAGAAATCATGTCACATCAAGAAATGTTGAATAAACGGGAATTTTTACCTTGATGAATAGAAGCCTCAAGGAGATTTGAGAGCGGCCCTGAAGTACACTAGGATACAAGAAGGATCCAGCCTATCCTGTGTGACTTCGGAGGGCAAAAGGGCCTAAGAAAGCAGGAGGATGCACATTTACTTCAACGCCATCTTTGTACCTATTAGAACTGCCTCATAATGGAATGGATATCTTTGACAGGAAGTGAGCTTCCTGCCTCTGAGACTTTTTAAACAGAGGCTTGGATGTGTACGTGTCCAGATTGCTGCCAGAGTCTCTTTTGCA
>NW_004444036.1:7352245-7357427 GCF_000243295.1 Trichechus manatus latirostris
TAGCAAAACCTGCAACAGAACCTCAAATAGCCTCTTGCTGTTCATTCAGAGGAGAAATGATTAATGTGTAGCAAATTGGGATACAAGTTATTTGCCAAAATTCCTCTTAGGGGCAATGCTATATTTGTTAGGGGGAAAAATGCAACAAACCACTTGAGATAGAGGGCGAGCTTCCTAAATCATGTTCAAATAACAAAAATTATCACTCAATGTCTACAAATAAGAGTGCATTTCTTCTAAAAGAGAAAGGTGAAAAGAAGAGCCACTATATGTGGAAAGGTAAGCAGAACAGAGCAGTGGTTCTTAACCAGGCGTGGTTTTGCCCACAGAGGACATTTGGAAATATCTGGAGACAGTTTAAGCTGTCACAACTGGGTGGGGGTAGGAAGATGGAAGGGAGATGCTACTGGCATCTTGTGGGTAGAAGCCAGTGATGCTGCAAAATGTTCTACAACCCACAGGGCATCCCCACACAACAAAGAATTATCCATCCCAAGCCCCACAGGCCTGCCCCTCCCCAGCAGCGCTGAGGAGGTGGAAGCCAGGCCCTTCAGGTCAGTCTTGGCCTCGGGCACCAGCCTTGCAGCTGGAGGCAGTGCAGCAGAAGCCCAGCCATGGCTGAAATCCGAAAGAAGTTGGTGATTGTGGTGGATGGTGCCTGTGGGAAGACCTGCTTCCTCCTCGTCTTCAGCAAGGGTCAATTCCCAGAGGTCGACATCCCTACCGTCTTTGAAAACTACATTGCAGACATTGAGGTGGACGGCAAGCAGGTGGAGCTGGCTCTGTGGGACACAGCCGAGCAGGAAGACTACCATCGCCTGCAGCCTCTCTCCTACCCAGATACTGATCCAGGTACTGACGTCATCCTCATGTGCTTCTCCATTGACAGCCAGCCTGGACAGCCTGGAAAACATTCCTGAGAAATGGACCCCAGAGGCAAAGCACTTCTGTCCCAATATCCCATCATCCTAGTGGGAATGAGAAGGACCTGAGGCAAGATGAGCATACTAGGAGAGAGCTGGACAAGATGTAACAGGAGCCAGTTCAGTCTGAGGAAGGCTGGGATATGGCGAATCGGATCAGTGACTCTGGCTACCTCGAGTGCTCAGCCAGGAATAAGGAGGGTGTGCGGGAGGTATTCGAGATGGCCACTCATGCAGGCCTCCAGGTCCCTAAGAATAAGCACCAGAGGGGCTGTCCCATTCTCTGAGATCCCCAAAGACTCCCTCCCTCTCTCCTCCCATCCAAGGAATGTAGAAACTATCCCTCTCCCACCTCCACCCTCCTAGGACTCTGTGCTGAAGGTGCCCTTTTTCAGTTCCCGCCAGCCCAGGACTGCATTGAGCTTCCACAGCCCCAGTGGTACGGTGGTAGGCCCCCCTCCCAGTCCTCTGGGAACCTAGGCCTGTGCCCTGATCTTCCAGAGTCCCCGCTGCCTTAGTCAGGGTGGGGCTCCTTTTCCCTTTGGCCCTCCCCAAAGGATCTGTCACACACCAGCCCTTTATACACTTCCAGCTCACAGGAGACTATCTCTGCCAGGGGACTCAAACGATGTAACCAGAGTCCCCGGCCCCAGATTTTCTTGCTTCCGGCAGGGGCCTTGTCTCTGACTATACTTTGTGGGGGGCATAAATAAAGGACACAGGCTCTAAAATGTGGGGGAAAAAAGAATTATCCATTCCAAAACATCAATAGTGCCTAGATGTAGAATCCCTGAGAGACAATAAGCTAAACAAAACACAAAACCAATTACACGGTAACCAAGAAGGGACCTCAAGGAAAAAATAGAGGATTTTTAAGTTAACTTCTTGTGGCTTGTACAGAATAAAACCCTCCATCCTTCCTATCTTTGGTATAATCTGAATCAGTGGTTCTCAGCCAGGGTCAGTTTTGCCAATGTCTGGAGATACTGGTTGTAACAACTGGGCAGGAGAGACGGGGTGATACTGGCATCTCCTGATAGAGGTCAGGGGTGCTGCTAAACATCCCACAATGCACAGGACAGTCCCCACAACAAAGAATGACCCAGCCCAAATGTTAGTGGTGCAGTAATGCCATGGTTGAGAAACCCTTCAATAAAGTACGCCAAAAAAAATTTGCATAGAAACCCAAAAGAGGACATTTATTTGTAGTGGATTGTGCAATATACAATCCTCCACCAAATTTTGTCCTTGGTATAAATTACATCAATGCTTCTCAATCTGAGTTGATTTTGCCTGCTGGGGGACATTTGTCAATGCCCAAAGACATTTACGGTTATCACAACTCAGGAAGAGCGGAGAACTTCTAATGGCATCTAGAGGGTAGACTCAAGGTATGCTGCTAAATATCCTGCAATGCACAGGACAGCATCCTATAACAAGGAAGTTTTTGGCTCAGAATGCCAGTGGTGTCGAGGTCAAGAAATCTTGATCTGCATTGATTAATAAAGTGTTTTTGTAAGCGAATTGTTTTTCAGAAACTCAAAGAAGTACTGATTTCTGCACCCAAACTGGAACAGAGTGAAAGCAGGCTACTCAGCATGCGCTGACACAGGAGTCAAAGAATGTGGATTCCGCTGACGTCAGAGTTATTCCTATAAAATGCTTAGCATGGTGTCTCACATTAGACACTCAGCAAATACTAGATGTCTTCCACCATGCCTCTCCCTGCAACCCATTCAGCCTGCTACTGCTCAGGCTGTTTTCCCCATTTAGAATACCCTTTCTCCTTCCTCTCTGCCAAGCCAAATCATAGTCATCATTCTCAGCCCAGCCAAAGTGACATCTCTTCCCCAAGATCCTATCTGCCCTCCATTTCAAAATTTCTGAAGTTCCCTTCATATACTAATAATGTTGACACTTGTACTATATTAATTTGCATTCCTGTAATCTTTGAGAAATTCAAATAAATTAAGAGAAACTGTACTATCAGACATTCAGACACATTACAAAACTCTAACAGTTAATACAATGTTATCCTGTGTGATTAACAAACCATGACAGAGAACTATCCAAAGCTAAATCTTCGTAAGAATATAATACGCAACAAAGGTGGAATTTTAAATCAGTGAAGAAGGAAAAGTCTATTTCAAATCAAACAAAACAAAAAGATACACATACATACATATATACCAATAAAGTTGATCAACCAAAAATTTCCTACTATTAAAAAAAATCTCCACTGGATTTTTAATTTTTATAAAGAAATAAAATAACTTGAAGATCAGATAGGAAAATAATTTCCAATATCAGAAGGAAAAATAATTTTTAAGCACAATAGAAACCACAGAAAATAAAAAGTTTTACCATGTAAAAGTGAAAACCTTCTCACTGTCCAAATATCATCAAAGGCAAAGGAAACAAAAGAAAAAAAATAATTTTAAAAATATATAACACAGTTAGTTATTCATATTTAATATACTGAGATTTTTACAAAGAAAAATAAAATAGACAAATTCTAAAATAGAGACACGGGCAATTTATCAAACAGACAAACAAATGAACAATAAACATGTGAAAAAAGTGCTTGACTTCTTTTCAAATGAATGAAAACTAAACCAATGACATAATTTTTTCTCTATCAAATTGGTCTGAGATTAGAAAAAAAATTGAAAATCCCTAATGCTAGTAAGAATGCATTAGGGTTGCTATGAGTCAGAATCGACTCAATAGTAATGGGTTTTGGGGTTTTTTAGTTAAGAATGCAGGAAAATAAACACTGACGGGATACAATTTAGTATAATTATATTTTTGGGGGTGATATTTCAGATTATGTATGTCATGGATTGAACTGTGTCCCCCAGAAATATGTGTCAACTTGGTTAGGCCTGATTCTCAGTATTGTGTGGTTGTCCTCCATTTTGTGATTGATGTAATTTCCTACGTGCTGTCAATACTAATGTCTGCCTGCAGTTAATGAGGAAAGATTAGATTATGTTAAAGAGGATTAGGGTGGGATATAACATCATTACTCAGGTCACATCCCTGATCCAATGTAAAGGGAGTTTCCCTGGGGTGTATGGCCTGCACCACCTTTTATCTTAGCAGAGATAAAAGGAAAGAGAAGCGAGTAGAGTGTTGGGGACTTCCTACCACCAAGAAAGCAGTGCCGAGACCCGGGGTCCCTTCACTGAGAAGCTCCTAGTCCAGGGAAAGTTTGATGACATGTACCTTCCTGCAGAGCTGACAGAGACAGCCTTTCCCTGGACCTGGCACCCTGAATTCAGACTTCTCGCTTCCTAGACTGTAGGAGAATAAATTTCTCTTTGTTAAAGCCATCCACTTGTGGTATTTGTGTTATAGCGGCATTAGAAAACTGAGACAACGTATAAAATAGACTTGACACAGTAATATCACTTCTAGACATTTACCCTAAACAGATAATCAGATAAACACATTAAGATTTACATACAGGAGGGAGGGGCCAAGATGGCAGACTAGTCAGACGCTTCGGGTGGACCCTCTTACAACAAAGACTCAACAAATAAGTGATTCAATTACATATGGCAATCTAGGAGCCCTGAACATCAAAGGCAGAGTTGAGGATCCGGACTGAGTGGCAAGGGGAGGGAAAGATGGTTTGGAAGCAGTGAGGAGTTGCCAGACCTGACTCGGTGAGAGCCGAAGCCCTTCAGGCCTAAACAGCTCAGGGGTAAGTGGTGAGGCAGGCAAGTAGCTGTGCTCGGGAAGTGCGTTTTCCACACCGGGAGAGATCCAGTGCCAGAGAGTCTACAAGGCTACCCAGAACCAGGGAGAAGCAGCCCTCATTGGAGAAAGATAAGTACTTACATATGGCTTACCGCATGGATCAAAAACACCCGCCTTAGGGAAAAACCTCTCTCCCATTTACCTCCACACTCCATGCTCTGCACTGGGTCCTGGACCAGCTACAGCGATTGCCAAGTCACCTGGGCCAGAAGTAGGATCCATCACATGTCCGGAGCCATTCTCCCTGCCTTGGAGAGTGAACTACTTAACAAACGGGAAAAAATAAACTGGCGGCTCCCCTAAGCCAGGAACCCAGGGTAGGCACAGCTCCTTTGCCTAGGCACAGGCATAAGGCATCCACGGACTCTGAGTGCCTTTCCCCCGGCATAGACTTGTGTGGGCCCATCTCAACAGCGTAGGCCCTCCTTACTGCCGTACAACAAGGTATATACCGGAACTCTAACTTCAACTGTTTCAGCTGTGAAGTGGCAGGT
>NW_004444036.1:7358157-7359489 GCF_000243295.1 Trichechus manatus latirostris
AGAATACAAAAGATTAATATACAGAACTCTTCAAGAAATTAGGAAGGAAATTAAGCAAAACGCAGAACACACAACAGAGGAAATTAAAAAGATTAGAGAAGAGCATAATGACAAACTTAACAGGCTGCAAGAATCCACAGAGATAGCAAACAGAAATCCAGAAAATTAACAATAATATTTCAGAATTAGACAACTCAAAAGAAAGTAATAGGAGAAGAATTGAGGCAATGGAAGTCAGAATTAGTGAGACTGAAGATAAAGCACTTCACACCAACTTATTTGATGAAAACTCAGATAAAAGGATTTAAAAAAAATGAAGAAAACCTAAGAATTATTTGGGACTCTATCAAGAGAAATAACCTACGAGTGACTGGAGTACCACCAGAACAGGGGGGAATAACAGAAAATACAAAGAGAAATGCTGAAAATTTGTTGGCAGAAAACTTCCCTGATACTGTGAAAGATGACAAGATATCCATCCAAGATGCTCATCGAACCCCACATAAGGTAGATCCCAAAAGAGAGTCACCAAGACATATTATAATCAAACTTGCCAAATCCAAAGACAAAGAGAGAATTTTAAGAGTGGCTGGGGAAAAAGAAAATTCATCTACAAATAAGAGTCAATAAGAATAAGCTCAGATTACTCAGCAGAAACCACGCAGGCAAGGAGGCAATGGGATGACATATATAAAGCCTTGAAGAAAAAAAAAATGCCAGCCAAGCATTATATATCCAGCAAAACTCTCAATCAAATACGATGGCGAAATTAGGGCATTTCCAGACAAACAGAAGTTTAGGGAATTTTCAAAAACCAAACCAAAATTACAAGAAATACTAAAGGGAGTCCTCCGGTTAGAAAATCAGTAACATCAGATAACAACCCAAGACTAGAACACAGGACAGAGCAACCAGATATCAACCCAGATAGGGAAATCACAAAAGTAAATCAAAGCTAAAACATGGAAAATAGGAAAACAGATGTTGTCATCTTTTACATATTGATATTAAAACAAAAAAGAAGGACTTAAAAAATGCAGACATAGATTTTCATATGGAGAGGAAGTCAAGGTGATAGAAAGAAATAAAACACTGGTATAAACATAGAAAAATAGGGGTAAATATTCAGGTAACCACAAAGGAAACTAACAATCCTACAAGTCAAAATAAAAAACTAGAAAAATATAAAGATTCAGCAAACACAAAATCAACAACAATGAAAAAGATGATAAGAAAATACATAAAGAGAAACAACTCAGCACAGAAAATTAAGTACAACAAAGAAACTGAACAATACACAAAAAAGACATCAAAATGACAGCACTACACTCA
>NW_004444036.1:7364311-7399722 GCF_000243295.1 Trichechus manatus latirostris
TATTTTTTAATGAGATGGAGAAACAAATCACCAACTTCATAGGGAAAGGGAAGAGGCTCTGAATAAGTAAAGCATTACCCAGGTAGAAGAACAAAGTGGGAGGCCTCACACTACCTGATTTTAGAACCTATTATACCACCACCGTAGTCAAACAGCCTGCTACTGGTATAGCAAAAGATACATATACCAATGGAACAGAATTGAGAATCCAGAGATAAATTCATCCACCTATGAGCAGCTGATATTTGACAAAGGCCCAAAGTCTGCTAAGTGGGGAAAAGACCATCTCTTTAACAAATGGTGATGGCATAACTGGATATCCATCTGCAAACAACTGAAACAAGACCCATACCTCACACCATGCACAAAAACTAACTCAAAATGGATCAAAGACTTAAATATAAAATCGAAAACAATAAAGATCATGGAAGAAAAAACAGGGACAATGCTAGGAGCTCTAATATATGGCATAAACATAATAATAAGTAATAATGAACAAGCACCAGAAGAGAGACTAGTAAATGGGAGCTCCTAAAAATCACACTTATGCCCATCAAAAGACTCTACCAAAAGAGTCAAAAGACAACCTACAGACTGGGAAAAAAATTTTGGCTACAACAAATCCGATCAGTGTGTAATCTCTAAAATCTACAAGATACTGCAAAACCTCAACAACAAAAAGACAAATAACCCAATTAAAAATAGGCAAAGGATATGAACAGGCACTTCGCCAAAGAAGATATTCAGGCAGCTAACAGACACATGAAGAAATGCTCACGATCATTAGCCATTAGAGAGATGCAGATCAAAACTACAATAAGATATCATCTCACCCCAACAAGGCTAGCATTAATCCAAAAAACACAAAATAATAAATGTTGGAGAAGTTGTGGAGAGACTAAACACTTATACACTGTTGGTGGGAATGTAAAATGGTACAACCACTTTGGAAATCGGTTTGGCGCTTCCTTAAAAAGCTAGAAATAGAAGTGCCATACGATCCAGCTATTCCACTCTTTGGAATATATCCCAGAGAAATAAGAGCCGTCACACGAATAGATGTATGCACACCCATGTTCACTGCAGCACTGTTCACAATAGCAAAAAGATGAAAACAATCTAGGTGCCCATCAACGGACGAATGGATAAACAAACTATGGTATATCCACACAATGGAATACTAGGCAACAATAAAGAACAACAATGAAGCTGAGGAACATCTTATAACATGGAGGAGGCTGGAGGTCATTATGCTGAGTGAATTTAGTCAGTCACAGAAGGACAAATATTGTATAAGACCACTATTATAAGAACTCAAGAAAAGGTTTAAACACAGAAGAAAACATTCTTTGATGGTTATGCAGGTGGGGAGGGAGGGTGAGGGTTATTTATTAACTAACTAGTAGATAAGAATTATCTTAGGTGAAGGGAAGGACAGCGCACACTACAGGGGAAGCCAGCACAACTGGACTAAACCAAAGCTAAGAAGTTTCCTCAATACAATCAAATACTTTGAGAGACAGAGTGGCAGGGATGGGGGGTCTGGAGACCATGCTTTCAGGGGACATCTAGGTCAATTGGCATAACAAAGCTTATTAAGAAAATGTTCTGCATCCTACTTTGGTGAGTGGCGTCTGGGGTCTTAAAAGCTTGCAAGCGGCCATCTAAGATGCATCAATTGGTCCCAACCCACCTGGAATAAAGGAGAATGAAGAACACCAAAGACACAAGGAAAGTATTAGCCCAAGAGACAGAAAGGGCCACATAAACTAAAGACTTCATCAGTCTGAGACCAGAAGAACTAGATGGTGCCCAGCTACCACCAATGAAGGCCCTGACAGGGAACACAACAGAGAGTATCTGATGGAGCAGGATAAAGGTGGGGTGCAGAACTCAAGCTCTAGTAAGAAGACCAGACTTAATGGTCTGACTGAGACTGGAGGAATCCTGGAAAGCATGGCCCCTGGAGTCTCTATCAGCTTAGAACTAAAACAATTTCCAAGGCCAACTCTTCAGATAGCGATTGGACTTGACTGTTGGACGTAAAGTGATACTCGTGGGGAGTGTGCCTCTTAGCTCAAGTAGATACAAGAGACTAAATGGGCAGCTTCTGTCCGGAGGTGAGATGGGAAGGCAGAGAGGGTTAGGAGCTGGTTGAATGGTTACGGGGAATCAGGTGGAAAGGAGGAGTGTGCTGTCACAGTATGGGGAGAGCAATTAGAGTCACATAACAGTGTATGTATAAATTTTTGTATGGGGAAAGAAAAACTATTTCTTGGTGCTATCTGCTTTTCTTATCATCCTAAACCACAAAGAAATTGATTTAGGATAACCCTTGCAAATACAACATAAATTTTTTTTCTTAACTACCACAGATCTAAATGATTATCATATCTCATTCATTTATCATTGATGTGGTATATCAACATATCAGTTTGCTGTGCTGAGATTTAAGTAGTCCATGTAGAAAGTTAAATGAGTATTAATCATATTGGCTGCTTCAGAAAATATCTTAGAGTACAAAGGAAAATATAAATCTTAAGATCATACAAAGTATCACATGAAGGTCAAAGATCTTTGACAAGAAGGAAAACAAACTATATGGTTAAATGTGGACTAAACTATTGAGGCACTGATGTTTCAAATGTATAACTGGATGGTTCAGAGGAAATGTTTCATGAAATTTTTCTTTCTGAATATTTTCTTTACTATCATATAGATAGTTCCAATATTCTGTTGAGATATTCAATCATACCAGGTATCATGATAGGGCTAGGGGTTAAAGAGTTTATATACACCCTGTTGACTTCCATTCTAAACCCTAGGGGCTCCTAACTCAACTGTAAGTTTGTACAGGGAAAATAATGGCCCAGACCACTGGTTTTTCATGCTTAGATGAACAGGCCTGACAATTTCCATCACTGTGGTCAAGGGCCATTGTTTATTCATGATTACACTCTAGGCTCTAGTTGAACCCAACTGAGAGTGGGTTCTTGACAACTCTGTATGAAATTCAGAGCAAGATCTCTTCAAATGATGATGCAGGAATTAGGGTGACAAGAATTTGGGAAATAGCGAAGAAATCTTGTAAGTTGATCCAAGCTGAGGGTTGCAGCCTTCCTAGCTCTATGCATCCCTGAATGTAATATTCTTTGGGATTTTTACTTCATCCCTTTGAGCAAATCAAATATTTGTCTCCAAAAACATTACTTCAAATCAGAACACAACTGGTAATTTCATCTTTCATTGATCAAGACTCCCTTTAAACACTGACCCTAAATGCAGCTTTCCCAGAGTTATTGAAAAATCTAATAGATAATTGGTGAGTAAACTGAAATTTTAAGAAAAAGGATGAGGGATTACCAATGCTTAATAATTTCTTCTCAGAAATCTAGCTATGCAGGTTTTCGTGGGAAATCATGGCACTTCCTCAGCCCTCGGCCATGGGCTGGTGGAGAAAACCCAGACCTAAATGAAACACTTGTGCTCCTGTGCAAAACTTAGAAGCAAGGACACAGCAACTAGCTGGACTTCACAGGATGGCCGGAAGTCCTCCATCCTACTGTCTTACCTAGAAGTAACAAAATAAGGAAATGTGGGCATACAGACAAAGCCCCATGTTTAAAGTGATGACAAAACTTCGGAAACATGCAGCCTCTGGCAAGTATATACATCCCAGTCTAGCACCTGGGAGCACATTTGTGCCTGATTCTTCTGACTCTGGAGTGTGCAAAGAAGTATTCATTATTCTGCCAGCAATCCCACCATCTGACCACCCTGCACTCCTTGGATATCAGATCACGTGGCCTGAGATAGATCAGGGACCTCCTGGGGCATGATCACTAATCAATTAACCATTGTGACACTGGTGTCTAACCATGTTCCTGATGGTGCTGTTAAGAGAAATCTGCATCTGTGAGGAAGGGCTAGGGGCTCTCTTCTGGAGGTTAGGTAGTGAAAAGTTCTCTAGCTTTGAAATCACATAGATATGGGCCAAGTACAAGCTCCACCAAGATATTTACATTGTTTTTCAAAATAATGAAACATACATTAAAAAAAAAAGATGTCTACACCTAAATTTAGAAATGTTACTATTTTGTCATATTTGGTTTAGATCTTATTTTGTTAAGAAATTAAAGATGATCAAGAATGTTAAAATCCTCCTAACATATCCTATTTTCCTCCCTTGCACCCCAGAGAATTATCACTCTCCTGAAGTGGGTATATATTCTTCTCATGTACATTTTCTATGTTTACTACTTATACATGCACCCATAAACAATATATAATATTATTTTTCGTATTTTAAATTTTACATAAATGGTATCATGACATATGAATTCTTTTGAAAAAACTGTTTGCTCATTTATGTAGTGACATTTATCAGAGTTGATTTATGTAGATCTAGTTCATTCATTTAAATTGCTATGACTATGTGACATTTTAATCCATTACTCTATGGATAGACAAATATGCTATTTGCAGTTTTTTGCTATTGCAAACAATGCTGTAGTGAATATTCTTACACAAGTCTCCTTGTGTGTATGTGTGCAAGTGTTTCTCTAAGGTATATACAGGACTGATATTCAAGTAGAATACATCAGTATGACCATGCCAGTTGTTTGCAGATTATGTTCATTCTGATTGGCTGGTGTCCCTGACATAGGATTTGTTAAATATTTGGAATATCACCCCTTAGATACATAGCTAGAGGGGCAATTGCTGGATTATAAGTTATGCATACTTTCACTTTTATTAGATATTGCCAAATAGCTCTTCAAAGTGATTAAGCCAATTTATACTCCCACGAGTAGTTTAACATAAGCCTTCTTATTTCTCCACAATTGGTATTATTAGACTTCCTAAATTTTTCTGGTCTGATGAGTATGAAATTGTATCTTATCGTTTTAATTTGCAGTTATCTGATCATTAGTCAGGTAAAACTTCATCTGTTTATCATCTATTCAGAACTCCTCTTCAGCAAATCAACCTGTTCATAGCTTTCACTCGATTTTCAATAGGGCTATCTATCTTTTTTTCTAATTGATTTGTAGGTGTTCTGTATATGAATCCTTTGTCAATTGTATGGATTACCAGTATCTTCTTGCGACCTGTGACTTACCTTTTGCTTTCTTTATGGTGTCTCTTGATCTATAGAATACCACCACTTTTTAGCTCTACAAATTTGGATAAACCATTTAAACTCTCAAGTCTCTACTTACTCATTTTAAAAATGAGGACAATAATGTCTTCTTCACAAGATTGTTGTAAATAAAAAAATAAGATAATGAATGTACAAGGCTTGGCAATATGCAATAAATCAATAGTTTTCTTCCTGTGGTCCTACTCTCAAACAGAAGGGAAACAAGAGCCTGCTTCTAGGCAAATTTCTTCATTCAGTTATGATGTTTCAAAAACAAAATAATGTGTATACTTGAACAGAAGGATGAGTTGACTGGATTATATAACTCATTCATTAAATATTTACTAAGCCCTTTCTATGTGCCAGGCATATAGGAAAAGAGTGGGAAGCAAAACAAACCAAGCCTTGTCTAGCGGGAGAGAAAGCGAGAACAAGCAAACTATTATTTACTACAATGTCAGGATGAAGAAATCAAACAGAGTAAATGGATTACAAAATGATGAAGGAGTACAACTTCAGATTGGAGGCTCAGAGAAGGCCCTTCAGGGAGGTGACTGGATCAGAAACTTAGAAGAAATGAGGAAGGGAGCCGTGAATAGCTGAGGGAAGCACATGAAAAGATCCTGAGCCTCTGGCACACTTTGCAACCAAAAAGAGCAAGGACAGTGTGAGGGAAGAAAATAGCAAAAGAGAGTGGTAGGAAACAGAGAAATAAGGCCAGAGAGGTAGCCAGGGACCAGATAACAAATTTTCTTTTAAGTGTGATAGAAAGACCCTGGAGAGCTTTGAGCAGAGGAGTGACATGTTATAATTCATGTATTTAAAGTACGGAGTGCTGGTGGTGCAGTGGTTAAGAGCTCAGCTGTTAACCAATAGGTTGGCAGTTGGAATCCACAAGCTGCTCCTTGGAAACCCTATGGGGCAGTTCTACTCTGTCCTATAGGGTCACTATGAAAAGTCAGAATCGACTCGACAGTAATGAGAACCAATTACAGGACGGAGAAAAGGCAGCAGGAGTGTAGCAGAGGGAGTAGGGAGATGATAGAAGGCAGTCTTTGTTGCACTGAAGCTTTGTAAAGCCAGTCTGTTAATTTTCTCAGGACTCATAAAATTAAGGT
The DNA here is from genome assembly GCF_000243295.1 of Trichechus manatus latirostris. NCBI lineage: Eukaryota > Metazoa > Chordata > Mammalia > Sirenia > Trichechidae > Trichechus > Trichechus manatus. The sequence continues at coordinate 7,370,573 of NW_004444036.1, forward strand.
ACTCTGAACTCAAATCTCAAATGCAGCAAATGGTGCTATTTCTATTTACTATCATTGGATAACCCGTGTTAACCCAGAACCTGGTAAAACATAAGAAATAGTGGCAACAGCAAGCGACAGAACAACAGTGCTAAGCTTGTTTACCTCTCATTTGCACTGGCCAGTTTGTGCACTTTTCTCTGACTTAAAGAAATCATAGCCTATTCAGGATGGTTACTATTGTGGACAAAGAAGTGTCAAATGGCTTGGGTAAAAGCAGTCGATTCCCCATGATTATCTTTTGAGCATCATTACTTGGTGACATGGAGAGGTCATACCTAAACTTCCCTTTCAAGAAATGCTGGCTATCTGCTAATGAATTTCCCTGATTCTTTCTCAGTCTCTGAGGTGTTCTAATTGATCTGCCTCCCTGTTGTTTAGAATCTAAGGTTATTTAATTAATGAGTTTCTTTTACACAAATAGAAAAACTCAGCATGATCAAAGTCAGAGTGGTCAACAGTTCAGCCCTTCCCTGTCTCCCAGGTGTAACACCCTTATTAAGTGTGATTTCCCCCGTTTGCCTGTTAATCCACAGTTGCTTGACATTGTGTTCTTCAAAAAGTTCCTGGTTCTGCATTGAAGTCACTGGTTTTGTTTGTTAAGAAATTATTCTTACAGCAGATCGTCCCAAACTTTGATGTGAATATGAATCACCCAGACATCTTGTTAAAATGCAGATTTAGATTTATTAGGGCTGGGGCAGGGCTGGCATTGTACATTTCACAGATGATGCTAATGCTGGTGATCTGAGGACCACACTTTAGTAACAAGGTCCTAAACTGAAGGTGACCACAGCTTTATATACATATATATGTGTATATACATATGTATATATACCTACATATACATAAATTTCAAATATATTTAGAATAGTTACTACTTGTGACTAAAGAAGTGCCAAATTGCTTGCATAAAGTAGTTACCACCATGATTTTTCTTTGAGCTGCATTATTTGGTGACAGAGAGGGGTCAAGCTTAAATTTTCAAGTTGAAAACTTATCTAAGTATGGTATTCATAATAATAATTCACTGCCTTACATTAATAATCAAAATAGTCATTTCCCTTACAAAGTAAGATCGTTTTAGGAAAGGAGAAATTTATTATTTGTCTTTGGCAGAGTTTTTTCAAGGTGAATAGTTCACAGTGCTGAATGTGTTGAAGCCTCAGCCCTGCTTCTCAAAGTGTATTCCTAGGACCAGCAGCATCAGAATTACCTGTGAACTTGTTAAAGTTCCAAATTCTAGGCAGTACCTCAGACCTATTCAATCAGAAATATAATTCGTAAGGCTTACTAATCTGTGTTTGAACAAACTCTCTAATTGATTCTGAATACTGCGAACCACTGCTCTGCAGGACGAGTTGCTTTATTTCCATTTTTAGACAGAATATATTCATACCATTTTCTTAAATCTCTTAAATTCACTGCACAGGATTGGTCAAAAAAAAAAAGCCATACAACCCCCATAAACTCCATGTGCATAGTGCTTTGCACATATAAATGAATTAATAAATACAAACTTGGCATAAGGGGGAGGATTAGTATAATTTTCCCCACAATTTACAATATGCCTCTCTTCTTTACTAATGCAACTATTAGTTATTCATTGCATGAAGAAGGAATCCCAAAATGTGACACAGATATTAACATTTTAAATTTTATGTGATTTATAGCAAGCAGCAAGTTCTCAGGAGGCCAGCTTGATACTGCTTTGAGGGCCACTTCTCAATTTCTTATACAAAGAATTCTAGGCGTTGTTCATTTCTCATCTGAAAGTTTATTCCTCCTGGGAAGAACCCATCTGAACCATCCCTTCTATATAATTGACTATTTATATGTGGCTATTACTGGGGAACTTTACCCTCTTGAGGGTCACTAACCATGCCTGGGCCTGATTTTGGGATACTTTTATGATGAAATGTCACCAGGAGATGAGAATCTAACTATGGAACAACTCTAGGCTGGTTTTCTTAAGCCTTCTATGGAAAAAAAAGTCTTCTGTTGTCACAGATGGCACTTCAAACTTGGGCCCTGTAGGAAAAAAATATTCCTCACAAGTAAGTGGCAAATTCTAATAAATTTCTAAGTGGGAGAGTTCCCCTGAGTTTCCATCACCACATTTAGTGCTGGCAGTGGTCCTGGAAATAGCTAAAAATAGTTTCCTGTCATCACTGAGGATTAGAATCTAACAATTCAACATCAAATACTCTTCATAAATCATAAATATCCTTGCACTTTATTTTAATCTGGGCTTTCTTGGAAAGTTATATTTCATGTCCTAACCTTGCTCACATTTCACATTGTGTTTTTCAACATTTTTAAACCAATATATATCTACTTATTAAAAACAAACATTTTCTAAATCTCCTGGGCATTGACTCATTAAATATCCTAACAGTTAGCCTTTTGTAACCCTTGTAACATCTTTTGTAAGAACATAAAAGAATATGCTAATGAACAAATAAACAAAATCATTAACAGTTAAAGGGTAATTCTCTAAAAAAAAGGTAAAATCACATCTCTCATACAAATATAAAATGAACATTTGTCAAAATTTTTATTTATCACATTAGTTAATGAGGAAACCAGTAAGATGTTAGACAGGTTCAAGACAGATTTCAACCTACATGGTTGAATCAGGAATTCTGAGATGAATTTACAAAAAGATGCAAACCAGACTTCTTCCAAAGGCAGGAGAGAAATCTCCCCTGGCTAGAATATGCATGTCTGTGGAGAAGTATTATTCAAGCATCATTTGCATTGTATCAGTTATCTATAACTGAAGAGTTAGAAAACAGCTCAAAGAGAATGAAAGGCAGAGAGTCCATAAATTCAGATAACCTTGAAGATATGCTAGACAACACCTTGATTTTCACTGAAGACACCTATTTTAAGGTCTTCCACTGTTTTTCCGGTAATGATTTTCCAATGAAATATAGGGGAAACACACACACACACACACACACACACACACTTTTCCCAGGAAACTAATATCTATCTCACAGGAAAATGAAGAGAAAATTATGGAATATATTTAGTACACAGTAAAGTTCTTAATAAACGTATGCTATTACGGTATTATTCCAAGTGGATCCATTTGAAGACATAAGTAACATTTAGAGCCCAATTATCCCATTCTCAAACTTTGTTTTGAGTTTGTCTTTCGGACACCCATCTCTTTTACTCTTCTCCATATCAAACTGTGACCAGGAAAGACTCTGAAATTCTTTCACAACTACATGCAAATATAGCTAACTTTTCAGTGATAATAGAGAGGGTAGCATTTAAATAAGGGAAAAATCTTTACCCTAAAGAAACAAAGTGCTAATGCTGGAATTTCAAACATTAACTGTGGAGTTGTGAAGGTATTTCCAGGTCAAGAAGTCCTTCCTGAGATCCCTAAAATCACACCTCGGAACACTAGGTCCTCCTATTCCTAGAAGCAAGGCCAGGCCTGTGAGTCCCACATAACTATTTGTACACACACATGTAAATGCACACATATATTATGTGCGTGTGTATGTGTGTGTATACTGCATACAATGTATATCTATATATATACATTACATATGTGTGAATATGTGATATTAGCAGAAAATTATATGTACAACCTTACCTTGCCTTTTGGTACTTAATGAAAACCAGTGTGCAAAGTTTACCTGATAGAATTCCCAAAGAGAAAACATTTTCTCTAAAGCAGCCACCCTGGTGTGCTTATTTACCGATCCATGTGTAATGCCCCTCCCAAAGAGGATTTCTTCCTGGAAAAAGAAATAAGCCTTTAAAAATAAGCTAGGCTCTTATCTGTCTGGCATATACTCAGCATGGGCCAGTCTGAAGAGACGGAGATAAATGCACTAAATGAATCTGCAAGGACCTCCCTTCCCCTTCAGTGCTGTGATACTTAATAACTTGGTTTAGTACCCACCTCTGCCAAGAATCAGGTTCCCCCTCTTCCTTGGCTCTAAAAGAAATACCCATCAGCTCATTCATGACTTTGCTCCAGCTACAGAAGATGAGAAAGTGGAATTTTATCTTCTTGACACATGTTGTTTTAGCTCTTAGTGAAATAAATGGTTTCTATATTGCACATCATTATTCATATGCTAAAACTGTTTTTTTCTGAAACATCTGAAAAAGATTTGCAATTTGGATCATCTCTTATCATTTTGATTTTTCTTCCGCTATGTTTAGGGAGCTCCATATATAAAAAAAAATCATAAATATTCAGCATTAAGGCTGCAAGGAAAGTAGAGGGGGGAAAAAAGGAATATTCTGACCCTCACAACTTCAAATCAGAGAAACAGTGCACAGTTTTAACACCAAGGAGCGATTTCCAGTGCCAAGTATCCATTAACAAAATTAACTGCCCCTCAAACTGGTAAAATATTCCTTTTCTCAGAAAGGTTCGGTCTTTTGTTTTTAACTGACCATACATAGGCTTTAATTTTGTCTCCAGCAAACTTGGAATACAATATATTGGTCATTATGTGCAACCCGGGTCGATTTCTCAAAAAATTTCAAATCCTGTCTAGGATTACAAACAGAATAGGGACTTGGGGAATCATCAAAGAGCTCAGAAACAAGATTGGCAAAGATGGGGAAAGGGGTGCAAAATAAGATCTTTGCAGAAGAAAGAGAATTTAAAAACTGAGAAACAATTTAATAACCAACTTCAATTGATAAAAATGACAATGACCACCTAAGGAATAGTGACTCCATTTGAAATGTGGACCAAGCGAAAATAAACAGTATTAAACTGGCGACGAAGGCATCAAGTTAGACATAAAAAGAACTTTCACTCCGAAGTTGTTGTGTGCTGAATGGATTTCAACTCATAGCGACTCCATGTTGTCAGAGTAGAATTTTCCCATAAAGTTTCCTAGGCTGTAATCTTTACAGGAGCAGATCACCAGGTCTTTTCTCCCACCAAGCCACTGGTGGGTTCCAACTGCTGACCTTTTGGTTAGCAGCTGAGCGCTTAACAGTTGCATCACCAGGGCTCCTTCTCTCTGAAGTAAAGATTATAAAACAGTGGCACATACTGCAGAAGGATAGTGATGAAAGTTTTCTATAGATTCATTAATTCATTCATCCAGCAAATCTGCCCTACTTCTTTCTTCTCATCTCCTACTTCTTCCCCATTGCTTACTTTGCTTCTGTCATACTGGCCTCCTCGCTCTGCCTTACACCTCCAGACATATTTCTACTTTAGAGCTCTGTACTTGCTATTCCCCCTGCCTGAAAAGCTCTTTCTGCAAGGAGATACTTGGGTTACTCTCTCTCCTCTCTCAGGCTTTTACTCAAAAACCACCCTCTCAGTGAAGCCTTCCCTGGCCACCTTACCTAAAATTTCACCTCTCTCCCCAATAGTTTCTATCACGCTTCCCTGATTTATTTATCCTTTTTAGCAGGTAATCACTCCCTAACATACTAAGTATGTATGTTATAAGAATTTACCAAGGGTTTTTATCCATTCACCAAGTGAAGGACATTTGGATTATTCCTAGTTTCGGGCTATTACAAACAAAGCTGTTACAAACATATTCATGAACAGCCTCTACTGAGTACATACATTTTCATTTCTCTAGGATAAATAATTCTGAATGGGATTGCTGGGTCATATGATAAGTGTATGTTTAACTTAATTAAGAAACTGCCGAACTGTTTTCTAGAATAGCGGTACCATTTTGCATTCCACCAACGATGAATAAGACTTTCAGTCTTTGCATCCTCACCAGAACTTGGTGTATTGTTAGTATTTTTTATTATAGTCATTCTAATAGGTGTGTAGAGGTATCTCATTGTGGTTTTAATTTGCATTTTCCTAATGGATAATAATGTTGACCATCTTTTAATGTGCTTTTTTATTATCTTTACATTCTCATTAAGTATCCAAGTTTTTGCCCATATTTTGTGTCTGACTTCTTTTGCTCAATATTATTTTTTAACTTCTTGTCATAGATTGAATTGTGTCCCCCAAAAAATATGTGTTATCAATTTGGCTGGGCCATGATTCCCAGTATTGTGTGGTTGTCCTCCATTTTGTGATTGTAATTTTATGTTAAAGAGGATTAGGGTGGAATTGTAACACCACCCTTACCCAGGTCACATCCCTGATTCAACGTAAAGGGAGTTTCTCTGGGGTGTGGGCTGCACCACCTTTTATCTCTCAAGAGATAAAAAGGAAAGGGAAGCAAGCAGAGAGGGGGGACCTCATACCACCAAGAAAGTAGTGCCAGGAGCAGAGCGCATCCTTTGGACCTGGGGTTCCTGCGTGGAGAAGCTCCTAGTCTGGGGGATATTGATGAGAAGGCCAACAGAGAGAGAAAGCCTTTCCCTGGAGCTGACACCCTGAAACCTCATACCACCAAGAAAGCAGTGCCGGGAGCAGAGTGTGTCCTTTGGACCTGAGGTTCCTGCACTGAGATGCTCCCAGACCAATGTAAGACTGATGACAAGGACCTTCCTCCAGAATCAACAGAGAATGCCTTCCCCTGGAGCTAACGTCCTGAATTTGGACTTGTAGCCTACTAGACTGTAAGAGAATAAACTTCTCTTTGTTAAAGCCATCTACTTGTAGTATTTGTTATAGCAGCACTAGATGACTAAGACACTTATTTTTAAATAATTATAGACTCACGATAAGTTGCAAAAATAGGACATAGATCACCCTTCAGCCAAGGATTAGACAGGCCCATAAAACAAAACAAGACTAACTGGGCACACTAGCCCAGGGGCAAGGACAGGAAGGCAAGAGGGGACAGGAAAGCTGGTAATGGGGAACCAAGGTCAAGAAGGGGAGAGGGTTGACATGTCATGGGGTTGGCAACTAATGTCACAAAACAATATGTGTATTAATTGTTTAATGAGAAACTAGTTTGCTCTGTAAACCTTCATTTAAAGTACAATAAAAGAAATTAAATAAAAGGACGTAGAGTTCCATGAACCTTTTAGCCAGCTTCCCCATTAGTGACATAAACTAGAGTGCAATATCAAAATCCAGGAAATTGATACTGGTATTGTATTATTAACTAAACTGCAGACCTTATTCAGGTTTCACCAGTTTTTACATGCACTTATTTGTGTGTGTGTATAGTTCTAGGCATTTTGATCCCACATATAGAGTCATGTAACCATCAATACAATCAAGATACGGAACTGTTTCATCACCATAAGGAAACTCCCTCATGCTACCCCTTCCACTTCCTTCTGCCATTCACGGTTTCTAGTGACAAATCAGCTAACAATTGAATAACTGTTCCTTAAAAAGTATTGTGTTATTTTTCTCTGGCTGCTCTCCAGATTCTTTCTTTGTCTTTAGTTTTTAGTAGTTTGATTATGATGTGTCTAGGCATGGATTTCTTTGGGCTTACCCTGTTTTGGGTGTGTTGAGCTTCTTGAATCTGTAGGTTTTTTTATGTCATCAAATCTGGGAAGTTTTTGGCCATATATTTTTCTGCACTGAACTCTTTCTCGTCTCTTTCTGAAACTCCAGTGATAGAAATGTTAGACTTTAGTTATTATCCCGTAGATCCCTGAGGCTCTGTTCATATTTTTAAACCTTTTTTTCCACTCAAATGTTCAGATTAGATAATTTCTATTGATCTATGTTCAAATTCACTGAACTTTCTTCTGTCCTCTATTCTGCTCTTAAGCCCTTTGAGTTAATTTATTTTTTACTTTGGTTATTGTATATTTCAATTCTAAAATTTCCATTTTGTTCTTCTTTATGTTTTATACTTTTTTACTGAGATTTTCTATCTTTTCATTTCTTTTCAAGAGTGTTGAGCATTTTCATAATAACTGCTTTAAAGTCTTTGTCAGATAATAACGATTATGCAATCTCCATGTTGGTGTCTGCTGATTGTGTTTTCCCACACAAGCAGACTTTCCTGGTTCTTTCGTTACTGAGTAATTTTGGATTATATCCTAGACATTTTTAGTATCATGTTATCTGACTCAGTCTTATTTAAATCATATGGAAAATGGTGATATTATTGTTTTAGGAGATAATTGACCCAGTTGGGTTCTGGCTAGGCTTCTGTAGGTTGTGATTTTAATTTCAGTTCCATTTTCAAAGCCTTTTCAGTGCTGTTTGGATCAGATCTGTCCCTCATATATACCACACAGTAGCTAATCTATGACCTGGGCCAGTGGTCTATTCTGTTGTACAGTTCTCAGAATCTATGGTATGCTTCTTACAGCAGATCCATGCACACACAGCTGTGGGTGATTTGGGAAGTTCATAAAGAACTTTCAAAGGTTGCTTCCTGAAACTCTTCCCTCTCAATGATTTCCCCAGGTCTTTCTGGTCTGTTGGGGATCCTTTATTGGTCCTCTATTCAGAAATCTGGGACTTTATTTACCTCAATTTGCTGCACATTTCCTGCAACCTGTGCTGTGTTTGCAGCCATGTGACAAAACGACAGAGGCAAAAAAAAACAACCATGCAATAGGGGTTTACTCCACCCTCTTGGGATCTCATCTCCTCCCATGAGACAGGAAGATTCTACTCTCTCATAGTTTTAGGCCACTGTGGATCTCCATTGCTGTCACTGTTAATGTTGATTCCACTGATACCATGGTATTTCTTGGGTTGGGACATGAATGGAGACCCCTTTCACGCTCCCACAGCCAAAAGTAGAGGCTTTCTCCTGGAGCTCTCTCCACCCCAAGCCTACTTCTGGGTTTCAGGCTGCACTGGGGATACTGACAGGGATAAAAATGTAGTAAACTCACTACCAATTCACTGGTACTTTTAATTCTAATTTTTTTTTTCTTCCCCTTCTGCCTGCTACTAGTTATGTTTCAGAGCCCTCAAGTAACTGCTCCATACATTCTGTCCGGGTTTTATAGCTGTAAAAATTACAGCATTTTATAGACTTTGGCTCTTTGTTTAGGACATTCTTTTTATGAGTTAAACTGGAAAGCCTGTGAGATCATGGATTCTGTCTTTTTCACTACTATATGCCCAGACTGCCACATAATATGTGCTTAATATAATTTTTGATAAATGATTGTATAACTGACTGAATGAATAAATGATCAATATTGGATGGTTAGTTTCTCAAATCCTAAAGCTACTGGCTTCTTCTTAAGTGGTAATTTATAATTTTTCATTTTCCTTAAGCAGACAGATATACTACCTTATTAAGAGTCATATTTAATTCAGGTGTTTTAGTTGTGACTACACAGGAAAAATATTTTACATTTTTAATAGAAATATTAGACTATAATAAACTACAGTTTCATCTGCCCAACTCCTACTGAGGAAAGTGAGATTTTAAACCACAAAATAATTTGTATTTAAAAGTGTAATAACCATTCAAATTTCAGCTAAAGACAAAAAAAATATTCCCAGGAGAGCTTAAAAAAATTATTCTAAGATATAAAAATTCATCTGTTCCCTTAGTTACAAATGCTTTTCTTTCCTTGTATATGGGAACATACTCACATCATCACAAAGTCAGAGACAGACCTTGGCAGGAATCTGCCTGTCTTCTGGGTTAAACAGACATTCCAATTAGTTAGTAACAAGAATTGGGCTCCCCATGTGACCTGTGTGTGACAGCCATTTTGTATGGTGACTTCAGCTTCTTTAGGCTTGAGCTGTAGCAAGGAAGGAGGAGGGCAACTGAAGCATTTTTTAAAATGCTCCTGCTGTCAGCAAAGAAATACAATAAATCTGCAGGCTGTTGTTACAAAGCTCTGCGAAATTCACACAGAAGGTTGTTAAAGTAATTCCTAAAGGACAGTACCTTTCCTTTATGAAGTTTTTCTCGATTGTACAGAGGAGAAAAACAGAGAGAGAATGGGAAATGCACACTTTACCCCAAAAGGCAATACTCATAACACAGTTCATGGTTGGTCAGTAAGCGTTAGCCCTTTAATTTTGCCCCTCATTTCAAATCAGAAATCTTACAATAGAAACTGTAAAAACAACTTACAAGTAACAAGGATGATCTAACCTAAATGGGTAAATGGGGTATGGGAGGCAGGATGGGGCCACTAGTACTATAATTTCAGGCTGCTCCATAGGGTTATACTATTATATTCTCTGTCTAAGATAACTAATATAAATGGATCATTATGTGAACAGAGACTAGAAAGTTTAATAGGAAATAAATACTGCCTTGTTCATATGATACCTTTTTCCCATTAAATTTCAAAGGCTGTTATTTCCATAATTTCACTATTCTGAGTGGCCTTAGCAGGTTGATCATGGGCTTTCTGCTAGGTCAAACTCTACAGTCTATGCCCCCTGGCACTGAACTCTAGGTGCCTTTCTCTGGCTTCCACTCTGAACTTCTCTTACCTGGAAACTGTATTAAACTCACAGTGTCCAGGAAGGTACTATCTTTCCAGAAAAACATTAGATTTCATTGTATAGTGACTGTAATGCTTGTAAGGACTTTCCTGAAAGATAAGGGCAAAGGTGATCAATAGAGAATTAAGATACAGAATAAAGAAAAATGTTATGGCATTTTGCATGTGTGAAAAAGGTTACATATTTGACGGTTCACACATTTGACCAAAAATCATAATGTACGGGTTCTAGTGCAAAGTCTGCTATTGACTATGTAATCCCAAGCATGTCATTTACTATCCCTAGATGAATTTTTTCATCTTGAAATGAAAAGTAACCATATCAATCTTTTGTTTTTGATGAGGGAATTCACTACTTCATGAATAATAGTGGCAATTTCAAGAATAAAATATTTTTTCAGTTCCACATCTTGTTTTTCTTTTTATTATATAAAGTTCACAAATAATCCAGCATTACAAAAATGATTAAACTGCAGAGTGATGGTTCATAATTGCCCTCAAAGGATTATGTTATAATTATATATATGATATGTATATTTAAATATATAATATAAAAATGTATTTATATAAAATGTAATCATTTTATACAAATAAACATAAATATATATTTCAGTAGTTAAGTCTATGAATGATGAAAAAATTAAATTGGTTTGAAAAACACCAGATAAGTGTTTTCAGATCGAGATGCTCCAGAAATCCTATGAGGCATTTCCAATGTGCACACGGTTCTGGTCACTTCACAGCCTTGGCTGTTGGAGCTAACTGCTTTATTGTAATCTTTGCTAGGTTCCACACACTGATGGTTGAGGCATCCCCATGCGTAAGGTGGAAAAGCAGAAAACTGGATACATATGATTGCTGAACACATAGGAACCTCGTCCCCAAGCCCATCCTCTCCTGATTAGGTCCTTCGTTGTCCCTCTCCCATATTGCAATCTAGAGCTTGAGGTGTATTTACACACTTTCTTTCTTGAGATTCCAATGTTGCTGTCCTTCCTAGAGATCTATTCTCAGGGTCTGTTCTGTTATTTTGGATCGTCATACATTTTTTTGGTCCAAAACGGAGATTACTAAAATTCATTCCCATTAAATCCTCTCTTATGTAATTTCCATGTTCATCAATGCAATCCTGAGCAAAAAAGGGTTAAGGGAAAGTGTAGAATGTTTTAATACTGGGAGTCAAGGGTTCCTGGAGAGCCTGGATACCTATGATAGTATATTCATTTGTTTTGGGATTAAAAGTAATACCTTTTATAATATTTCTTGTTACACATAATAAATTAGTAATATTATTTTAAAATAAAGTTTCTAATAGAGAAAATACAAAGTACAAGTAATTAAGGAGAATGAAATAAAAGACACCCTTCAGCCCATCATCTGGAGATAAAACCCTGATGTTTATAATTCCAGACTTTGTTTATGCCTATATAACATTTCAATGAACTAAGAATAATATAGTAAGTACAGTTAATAACCTACTTTCTCCACCAAATAATATGAGAATATTTCCATGTAATAGGAGCCCTGGTGGTGCAGTGGTTAAGAGCTTGGCTGCTAACCAAAAGGTCAGCAGTTCAAATCTACCAATCGCTCCTTGGAAAGCCTATGGGGCAGTTCTACTCTGTCCTATAGGGTCGCTATGAGTCAGAATGGACTCCATGACAGTAGGTTTCAGGTTTTGTGGGGTTTTTTTGGTTCCATGTAATAAATATTCATCTACAATTTTATTATCAGTATTTGACTGTAATTCTATTGAATTATTATATCATAATTATTGAGCTGATTTTCTACAATGGGATTTCGGCTGTTCTGAAGTTTTCAGTATTACAACCTTTTAGCACTTTTTCAACTATGTCATTAGACTGAATTTAAAAAAGTAGAATGTATCAATGCTATGTACATTTTCAAGGCTTTATGGCAATGCTTCTTATAAGCCAGTTATATAAAACGAAGTATATGTTATTTTTAGAGTAATGGCTTTATTTTTACTAAAACTGATATATTTTGATATCATCTTAAAAATCAAGCAATACTGAAAAAAGCAATTAATCCAAAATGTCATCAATCAGATATCTGATGTTATCACGTTGTGAGCATTTCCCTGTGCATATACACAGATACAAATATAAATAAATAATAAGTAGATAATAGATTGGTTGATAAGTACATATAGATAGATAAACAGCCAAAAATTACTTTAACAATTGTTGTTAGGTGCCATCGGGTTGGTTCTGACTCATAGCAACCCAATACATAACAGAACAAAACACTGCCTGGTCTTGCGCAGTGAGGTTGCATCATCTGCATATCACAGGTTGTTAACGAGTCTTCCACCCAACCTGATGCCACGTTCTTCTTCATATAGTCCAGCTGCTCTGATTATTTGCTCAGTATACAGTTGAAGTATGTATGGTGAAAGGCTACAACCCTGACGCACACCTTTCCTGACTTTAAACCACGCAGTATCCCCTTGTTCTGATGAACGACTGCCTCTTAGTCTATGTACAGGTTCCTCACGGGCACAATTAAGTGTTCTGGAATTCCCATTCTTTGCAATGTTATCCATAATTTGTTATGATCCACACAGTCGAATGTTTTTGTACAGTCAATAAAACACAGGTAAACATCTTTCTGGTATTCTCTGCTTTCAGTCAAGATCCATCTGACATTACCAATGATATCCCTCGTTCCATGTCCTCTTCTGAATCTGGCTGAATTTCTGGCAGTTCCCCGTCAATGTACTGTTGCAACTGTTTTTGAATTACCTTCAGCAAAATTTTACTTGCGTATTAAATGACATTAATGATATTGTTAGATAATTTCCACATTCTGTTGAATCACCTTCTTTGGAATGGGTAGAAATATGGACTTCTTCCAGTCGGTTGGCCAGATAGCTGTCTTCCAAATCTCTTGGCAAAGACTATTGAGTGCTTCCAGTGCTTCATCAGTTTGTTGAAACATCTCAATTGGTATTCTGTCAACTCCTGGAGCCTTGTTTTTCACCAATGTCTTCAGTGCAGCTTAGACTTCTTCCTTCAGTACCATCAGTTCTTGATCATATGCTACCTCCTGAAATGGCTGAATGTCAATCAGTTCTTCTTGGTACAGTGAGTCTGTGTATTCCTTCCATATTCTTTTGATGTATTGTTCAATATTTTGCCCATAGAATCCTTCAAAATTGCAGCTTGAGGCTTGAATTTTTCTTCAGTTCTTTCAGCTTAAGAAATGCCAAGCATGTTCTTCTCTTTTGGTTTTCTAACTCCACATTTCATTTCATTATAATACTTCACATTTCATTATTAATACTTTACTCTGTCTTCTCAAGCCACATTTGAAATTTTCTATTCAGCTCGTTTACTTCATCATTTCTTCCATTCTCTTTAGCTTCACGTTCCAGTTTCAGAGTCTCTTCTGACATTCATTTTGGTGTTTTCTTTCTTTCCTGTCTTTTTAATGACCTTCTGCTTTCTTCATGTATGATGTCCTTGATGTCATCCCACAACTCATCTGGTCTTCGGTCATTAGTGTTCAATGCATCCAACCTGTTCTTGAGATAGTCTCCAAATTCTGGTGGGATATACTCAAGGTTGTACTTTGGCTCTTGTGGACTTGTTCTAATTTTCTTCAGCTTCAACTTGAACTTGTATATGAGCAATTGACGGTCTGTTCCACAGTCGGCCCCTGGCCTTGTTGTGACTGATGATACTGAGCTTTTCCTTTGTCTCTTTCCACAGATGTAATCAATCTGATTCCTGTGTTTTCCACCTGGTAAGGTCCACATGTTTAGTCACCATTTATGTTGTGAAAAAAGGTATTGCAATGAGTAAGTCGTTGGTCTTGCAAAATTTTATCATGCAATAGACTCATATTTATACAAACTCCTTTTAAAAATACTAAATATCACTAAAATGTAACAGAAAAAGAAGTGAAACTAAAGGAAATTCTGAATGTTAGATAATTGTTCTTTTGTCACAAAATATTTGTTTCCACAAGAACCATGTAAAGCTGTGATTCTCAAAAAGGGGTTATTTTGCCCCTAGGGTGCACTTGGTAGTATCTGAAGACATTTTTGGTTATCACAACTGGGCGGGAGGGGGATGTTACTGGCATCTAGTGGGTAGAGGCCAAGAATACTGCAAAACATCCTACAATGCACAGGATAGCACCCTCCCAACACACACAACAAAGATTTATCCAGCCCAAAAATATCAATAGTGCCAAGATTGAGAGGACTGAAGAAAAATATTTTCAGAAAATATTTAAAGGTTGGAGTCATTATTTTTTTTAACGTTCCTGCTTAGATTTTAAACTTCTCCCCCACTGCCGTTTAGCATCTGTTTGCAGCCATAATTCCTTAGCTGTTTAGTCTAGTTCTTGGATATTATTGCTGAGAGTTTTTTGTTTTAGTTTTAAGAATTTCCAAAGTTCTTCCCTGTCTTAGAGTGTCTGTTGTGGCCTTTTTTTTTTTAATGACAACTTGGATATGCATAATATTCTTGGGTCCCACATTCTTTCCCATTGAAGTCTGCAGAAAGCTCATCATTGTCATATGGCATTAAATGTTACTACAAAATTCAAGATTTTGAGATCACCCTAATTTTTTCTCTTTGTGGATCAATTAATTTTTTTGCCTGGATATTTGATGAATTGTGATTCCTTAAGAATCATTTCTTTATCCATAAGTACAATGAGTTAACCATTATATGTCTCAGTGTCATTAATTCCAAATAATTTTTCCTGCTATGAGGTATGTTCCCTAAAGATTCAGTTTTTTCTTTATTTCTTGGAAATTTTCCTCTGTTCTGTCTCTATATATGTTTTCTGCTGCAGATTCTGTACTGAAATTTTATTTTCAGCTGTGTATTTCACAGGTACTTACAAGCTAGTAACATGTGCTATCTTAGTTCTCAATTTGTTTTTTTACTCTTCAATATCCTTTTTCATCTTATTTTTTTTTATCTTCTTATCCTTGTAGTTCTCACTTCACTGGATTCATATTATTTGTAAATTCTTCTATAGCATGAACCACTGTGGGAATACTTTCTTCTATAACTTAGGTTGGGCCTTCTTCAAGATCGGGTTCTTCTGATTTTGTTTTTTCTTAACAATTTTCACTCCTTCCTTCTTTCCTTTTTCTTTTTTTGCCTCTAGTTTCTGTTTCTGTTCTATTATATTATCATAGCTGCTACTTCTTTTCATCTGCCTCATATATTAATGTATTTCACTCTTTATTTTCAGATATATTTTTTGAGTGAATACCATCCCTACCTTATTTGAGATTATTTTTCCTGTTCCTCTGGTCTTCCATTTGAGTGCTTTCAATCATGGGCTAAGTTTATGAGAATGAGGGAGGAGACAAAACTTGGCTTGGACTGCGTGAAACACTTGGGAAATCCAAACGTTACTCTCTCTTATGAAATCCTTTACACCCAGTTTGTTCTCTCAAGCAGTTCTCTCAACTGCACTGTTCCTTGGAAAATAACAAGCATTACAGTCTTCCTGCCCCTGAATGTACATAAAGAGCATATACTCACAAAGGTATTTTTCTTGCTTTTCCCACTGTTGCTTATTTAAACCCCCTTACTATGTTTTCCCCAAATTGAGTAGTATGAAGAGGGATTCTCAGGATTTTATTGAATCCCTTTATTGTCCAAGTATTATTTTCTGCTGCACTAGAATACCTAGAATATTTTTGCTTTTTTCCCTTTCCAAAATTGGTTAACCAAATTGGTGAGTTCATCCAGCCTTCATCAAGATTCCAGGCTCTGGATGTATTTGACTTTTAGAAAGGATGTAATTTGTCCATTCTTTTGAGTTTTCTATGCTATGTCTTTTTTAAAATTTCCACATAAGACTATAATTTATACTGGGAAGGATATAAGGCAGTGGTGTACTGGAAAATGTTTAACAACTAACTTCCTTGGGGTGAGGTGAAGAGAAACTCTGATTTGTAGCTTTTGCAGTGGTGTAAATACTTCGACTATGGCTAATTTCAAGCTGCCAATGTGATGTCACTGAACATGGAGTTGGAAACAGATATGTCACAATCAGCTCTCACAAGGCAATGTGAGCCAGCTCCAACACAAGACTGATAAAACCAAAACCAACCAGTTGTTGCCGAGTCAATTCTGACTCACAGTGACCCCATGTGTTGCAGAGTAGAACTACGCTTCATAAGGTTTTCAAGATTGTGACCTTGCAGAAGCTGATCACCAGGTCTTTCTTCTGAGGTGTTCCTGGATAGGTCTGAAACACCAACCTTTTGGTTAGTTGCTACGTGCTTAACTGTTTGTGCCACCCAAGGATTCCACACAACTGATAACTCAAACATTACAAGAACTTCAAGAATAGTTTAAATATATGCATGATTACCCCTGCCCTGCCAACACTGCCATGCAATTCTTTCCTGCTGGGAAGGCAACACTGTTGAAAGCACAAGTAAAGAAAAAGAAACCCTTTCCTATCCCCAAGTGACTTTGGGATAATTCCTTCTATCTAAAGCCTGCAAATATGTAAGACCCAAATGATGGTAGTTTTGCCCTTTAGAATTCCTTTTATACAAAGTACTTCAGGTACTAGTGTGAACGGCATTATCAAAACATAAATTCTTATTGTAACTTTTAACTTCTGAAATTACAGTTATTAATGAGGATTATACAAATACCTTTTATGAGTTAAGGCAAAGCCCACATACAATTAAACCTAAACCATCGTAAGAATAAACAACAGTTACTACTCCAATGTTATTTCATGAACTGTTCAACGACAACTGCAGCTGTGCCACTATTTAAAGTGTTGCTGTGAAATTAACATAATCCATTATGAAAAAACGCTATGTGCAGCTCTTGGAGATGAAGAAATCCGAGTGGGTGGTAGGGAAAAAGAGAAAGCAACAGCAGTGGGATAATAGAACAGTCTAAAAGAGAACCTTAGCTACTCTGATTTATCTGTAAAGAATCTGTAAATTTGTCTCAACTGGACACTTCTCCAAGTTCAGTATAAACATCCATCTAATTGTATTATCCAATCAGAACTTAACTATCATATGCTTCAGTCCTTCAGATTCTTGGGCTCTCCTTTTCAAGTTTCCAACTGTTTAACTGATAAATGTATCAACCTTGAGGGGATAAATTCTAATAGTAAAAACTGACTATACTTTCTGAGAAAAATAGGGTTTCTTTGGAGAATTCCTGGAGACAGAGTGCTTTCACTCGACTTTTAAATAGCAAGGCTCATATAGAAAATGAAAATATTTGTACAGTACTAGAGATAAATGGTTGAGGAATCTAGTTACTCTGGATGACCAGCAGAGCTTCCATTCACTCTAGGCCAGGCCTAGCCATGCTGAATGCTGAGAGATGAATATATCAACACAACTAAATCTCATTTATTGCATACCAGTGCCCCACGTTACACTAGTTGGGAAACTGACTTAACCTAAAAGAAAAAATCTTGGTGCAATTTGAGTTCCCTAGGAATCACCCTCTGAGATGAATTTTAATATGCAGAATGTTTATTAAGAAGTGTCCTTGCGAGCAAAACTTATGGAAGGGAGGGAAAGGAGGCAGAAGTGTGCAGAGGGAGATGTTGAGTCACAATGCAGGCTCAATGACAGCCTTAGGCAAACCCACCTGGAGCTCTATAGCTAGAATGGCCCCACAAAGTGGTCCTGAGTTGGACCAAGAGAGCCATGCCTTTCTTTGTATTCTCGCATCGATCAGTCAATGGATGTGAGTCACCACAGGAAGGGATATGACCTTCAACAAGACAGCATTCTATTACTGTAGTAATCCCTAAAGGGGCTCAAAATTGAAGGCTATTTTCTGGCAGCCTCTCTAGCAGCTAAGGCAACAAATCTTTCAGTAAAGGATGATCTTGGAAGTGCATCATAGTGTCTACTACAGATCTCCAAACTAGATTTCTTAGACACTGATATGCCTCAACACCATTTACTTTTGCAATACACTCCTATTTATAGCATCTCTCACTACATGTGATGGGTAGGGGGACAGGGAAAGAGATATTTTTATGACTCTGAAAGAACAGCTGCCTCTCATACCAACACATGAAATCTATGAAGGTCCATTCCCAAAGGAGGAGTTCATTCAACTGTACATTCATCCCTTTAAAAGCATACTGCATTAGGCACTCATTTTTATTTGGCCTTACCACTGCCCAGAGTTTAAATATAGATGTCTAGCTTACCTGCCTTATTCAAAGCTGAGGCTGAATTTTACCAATGCACTATATTTTAAGGAGTACTAAGTTATCACCTGAAACCAGGCCTACCATGAAGGGTCTGTCTTTTCTTTCTGGTATGACTCTAAAATGCCAATACCACCTGAGTGGTACTATGTTTATGGCCAGTCATCATTTAGACTCAGTGATCTTTATTTGATAGCTTTTTTGGGAGGGGAGAGCACAGCCAAGGCACCATATGAAGCTACTAGATAAAAGGAAGAAACCGCTAGAGTAGGGAAGCAGAGTGGGCCAAAGAAAGACTGTTGCAAAGACTTCTACTTTCCAAATTTTGCTCACATTTGGCCTGTCTTGTATTGTTTTCTTGGCAGCCCTGGGAGTAATGCCAAAAGATATTTTCACCCAATACTTGGTGGAAAAATATAAAATGTGTTCACTAATTCCTAAAATAACCAGGAAGCATCATAAGGAGCAAAATCTCAACTTAATATGACCTTGGAACAATTCAAACACAGTTTAAAATATATGGCATACTTCAATGCTAACATGATTGAGTTTTAAAGAAGATCAAACTGATAGAAAAAAGTCAATTATGAAAATATCTACATATTCCCATATGCCATTCTCCTTACCTGAACCACTTCCCTTGCTTCCACACCTCTAAAGCATGCCTGCCCTTCGAGTCTAAGCTTAAATCCTACTTCATCCATGGAGTCTTCCCCAAATACTCCAATCCCTTTACCAACACAACTGCATAACACTCAGTCTCTGTAAAATATATGACCTTCATCATTGTTTTCTGTTGTAGTGCTGAGCACTCACTATGTGCCAAGCATAGCATTATAAAGTTTACATATCTTATCAGACTGAATCCTTGCATGAGCCCTATTAGCAAGCTCTGACTACCCCAATTTAACATGTAAGAAAAGAGGCTCAGAGAGGTGAATTGGCTCTGCAGGTTAAATGGGAGAAGCAGGCATTAAACTCAGCTCAGATATCTTACAATATTTATGTTATTTCCATTATGCTGCCTAATTGCATATGTTTCCATTTCCCTTGGGTAGACCATATATTTCTTGAGAGAAGAAACTATATATAATATCCCTTTCTTGTATTGTTTTGTACTCACCCGCCATTATCTTGAATAACAAACAGCACATACATCATGTAAATGTTTGAGAGAAACAAGAAAAAAGAAGATATTACGTAGAGAAATCAGTAAGTGGACTCCAAGTAGTCTAGATTACTCCTGAAGAAGTCAAAACTTACCAGAAGGATACATAGTTCATAAAAATATTAAGAACAATTTTCACACCAGTCTTTCCCTGTTCCATGTATAAGTGTCAATCTGTAACTTAGTTAAGACCTTGGCTTTCTCACCCAATAATACGGAAGCAAGCAATTGGGGAACTCAATTAAGAGTCAGAGTTATCCATGGCATGAAGAAGCTTAATACAGATGCATGTCTGGTTGCCTTTTATTAAAATAAATTGAAATGATTTATCTCCAATGATAACAATACAAATGGAAACACTTGGCAGTTCCCTTGAATATATAATGAAGGATTACCCTCACACCCACATTTATATCCTGTAGTGTGCACAGCACTGAGAGAAGGCCAGGAAAGTGACAACTCCTTAATTAGTTAGCACTTGGTGACAAATTGGGGAAACTTGCTCTGGAATCTGTAGGGAGGGAGGAGATGGTAGATTGGTTTAAAAGTTGCTCTCTTTTCTCTATTATATGTTTCACAAAGCATACATTTTTATTTCATTGTTAAATATGTACAAAGTCAAAGAAATAAGATTCACTAAATACCATGCTAAAAACTAAATGGAAGGTTTTGCTTCATTCAGTACCTGAATCAACAGTACTTTGCCCATCAAGGCAGACCTGAAACCTCCTTTTACCAATTTTTCTGTGATATGAGAAAAGTAATTAGAACCAACTACCAAATGTTATTCATCAGTGCCCCTGATAGGCAAGCTGTACGAAAAAAAAAGCTATTTTTAAATAATTTTCCTTAAAATGTTACCCTGTAAACAGTTGCACTCTCCTTCTAGAATTATGACTCAAATTATTTACTGAAATATATCAAAATGCCATGCAGAATTTAGTAATGATAGCTGTATGCAATAATTACATGCTACATTGCCTCCATTGGAAACCATGGTAACCAATCAGTTGCTGTTTCAGCCTGCCACCATAGCTTAGAGTGTCACAGATGAGAAATAACTTACTATACCTCTATCATCACATATATTCAACCTGGAGAGAACCACAAAGGGGCTATTTATTTATAATTAAGCTAATAAATTATTCTAATTATAGCCACATTTCCCCTTGGGATTTGTACATGCAATCATGATAGGGTGTAAGGGGAGGGAGGGAAGAAGAAGGAAAGGAGAGTGAGGAGGAAGGGAGGGAAGGAGAGGGAGGCCTAATAATTAATACACACTTTTTTTTGGAAAAGTGATTTTACTTCTTTTTATAAAAAACCAGAAAACCAAACCTGTTGCTGTTGAGTCGATTCCGACTCATAGTGACCCTACAGGACAGAGTAGAACTGCCCCATAGGTTTCCAAAGAGCTCCTGGTGGATTTGGACTGCCGATCTTTTGGTTAGCAGCCGTAGCTCTTAACCACTACACCACCAGGGCTTCCCTTCCTTTTATAGGAAGAGCTATAATGATAAGGAATAATTCTTCAAAAACTCACAAGATGACGGTCAACTATGGTCTTGGTTTTCAGCTTTTCTCCAAGACAAGACTTGGAGAACATCCTCTCCAGTTTCTTACTTACCGTGAATTCCTCTCTGAATCTTCCCTGATGAGTCATTTAGCCTCCTCTGGAACACATTAGGACACCTTGGTGGTATAGTGGTTAAGTGCTACGGCTGCTAACCAAAACGTCAGCAGTTCAAATCCACCAGGTGCTCCTTGGAAACTCTATGAGGCAGTTCTACCCTGTCCTATAGGGTTGCTATGAGTTGGAATCGACTCGATGGCAACGGGTTTGGGTTTTTTGTTTTGTTTTGTTTTTTTTTTTTTTGTTTGGAACACATGTGACAGAGGGCTTACTAGCCATTTCATTGTTGGACCTTGTCATTGGTAGGAAGGTCCTCCAAACCCCATGGATCAAAATCTACCTCTGAGCATCTGGCCATTTTATCCGATGCTACCCCATTTGGAACTACCCTAGACCATGCCAGGCTCTCTTCTTCCTCAGAGCCTTTGGATTTATTCTGCCTTTTGTCTGGAATGCTTTTCCAGTAGCTCTTCACGTGACTGGCTTCATCTTGTCACTCAGCTCAAATGTCATCTCAGAGAAGCCTTCCCTGACCACCTGCTCCCTCAAACTAAACTAGCTTCCTCTAAGCCTCTCTATCACCTGGAGATCACTTATTATTTTCTAAAATAATATTGGCATGTGATTATTTACATGTACATTAACTGTCTTCTCCCCACTGAACTGTTAGCTCCTTGAGAACAGCCATCTTGTATTTCTTATTCACCACAGTAATATTAATGCCTAGCTCCTTCCCCAATTCCATGTATAGTCCTTCCCCCCCTAAACAAATATAAGGTAGAATATTTTTGCCCTTGGTCTTGTCCTACTCAACATTTTAATGATATGTACATTTCAATGATAAGTATAGAGTAGGAGCTCAATTAATAGTTGATAGTAAGAAAAAAATGAATGACTGACATTTTAATAGTACTTTTTCCTCATGACATCCCTCTAAATATTTGAAGAAAATTGTCCCACCTCTTCCAAAGCTCTCCTCTCAAAGCTATACATTCATGATTTCTTCAATTCTTCTTCTTAAGATCTGTTTTTGACATCTCTCAGTATTTGATTACGTCTCCATGACCTGCAAGATTATCAGTATTCCATTTAAAAATCAGGCATATAACTGAGTAGGAGCTTTCAGGTGTGATCTGACCTGTGCAGACACGGTCACTGACAGATGTGATCAAAACAATGCTATCCAGGCAAAGCACTTCAATGTATTTTATGAGCCTCACATAATCTTGATACCTAAACAAACTCGACAAAGATAGCACACACACAGAAGAAATTCACAGTTTAGGTCTGTCTCAGCCACAGGGCCCTTGTTGCAAACAAAATCTTAGATAAAATGTCAAAACAGAAAATCCAAGTTCTGTGGTAGGCAGAATAATGATCCACAAAGATATCTAGGTTCTAATCCCTGAAAACTGTGAATGTTACCTTGTTATACGGCAAAAGGGACTCTGCAGATGTGACAAAATTAAGGATCTTGAGATGGAGAGATTATCCTGGATTATCCAGGTGGGCTCAATGTAATCACAAGTGACCTTATAAGAAGGAGTCAGAGGGAGACTTGATGACAGAAGAAGAGAAGGCAACGCGAGGAAAGCAGCAGAGACTGGAGTGATGCAGCCATGAGCCAGGGAATGCCAGCAGCCACCAGAAAATGGAAAAGGCAAAGAATGGATTCACTTTTGTTTTAAGTCAAAAAACAAATAAACAAATAACAACAACAACAACCCCACTATTCTGTGAGGCCCTGCTCAAGCCGCCAGTCAACTAGTCAGTGTCCCCAAATTACATTACCACCTTGTATTTACAATGGTGTGATATAGTGCAGTGCTTTCCAAATTTTACTGTGCAGATACATCACCTGGGGATCTTGTTTAAAAAGTAAATTCTGATTCAGTAGGTCTGGGGTGAGGTCTGAGATTCTACATTTCTAACAAGCTGCTGGTCTATGAGCTACAATTTAAGTAACAAGGCTATACTGCATATGCTGAACCTGGAATTAAGACAGCAACATTTGAATTGCAACTTGTCTTAGTTATTTAGTGCTGTTGTAACAGAAATACCACAAATGGGTGGCTTTAACAAACACATTTATTTTCTCACAGTTTAGAAAGCTAGAAGTCTGAATTCAGGGCACCAGCTCTAGAAGAAGTCTTTCTCTCTCTCTCTCTCTCTGCCAGCTCTGGGAGAAGGTCCTTGTCTCTCTTCAGCTTCTATTCCTAGGTTCCTTGGCAATCATGTGGCATGTATCTTCTCCCCCATTTGTGTTTGCTTGCTTAATCTGCTCTTTTATATCTCAAAAGAGATTGACTTAAGACATACTCTACACTAATACTGTCTCATTAACATAATAAAGAAGACCCATTCCCAAAAGAGATTATAACCACAGGTATAGGGGTTAGGATTTACAACACAAACTTTCGGAGGACACAATTTAAACCATAACACAGCTCTATCATTTAATAGCAGCATACGTGTGGACAAATTCATTGGCTTTCTTATCAGTAAAAGAGGAATAAATATAACTCTCTTAGTGAACTGCTTTACAAGGTAAATAAAATAATGAATGTAGTTGGCATGTAGTACGGATATAATAAATATTTACTCAATGAATGACTTTCTACCAATGGAAGATGGAGGCTCCTATTGAATGTACAGTCAGCAAAACCTGATATCTTTTCATAGAAATGGCTACTAAGCCAAATTTCCTCTCATCCAGCATTTGTACAGTTGATTTTTTGAACCTAAATACAGGATGTAAGATTTATAACTATTAAATTTCATCTTGTTAGCTTTGGCCAGAGTTCCAGCCTGTCAAGACTACTTTGAATTCAGATTCAGTTACTCAGTATATTAGCTATTGCTCCAAACCTTATATCATCTAAAAATTTGATAAGTATGCCTTCTATGTCATTATACATAACATTAAAATGTTGAGTAGGACAAGACCAAGGGCAGAGATACTCAACATTTTATTTGTTTTGAGGGAAAGACTATACCTGGGGTGAGGGAAGGAGCTGGAATTGTTTGGCAAACTATAAATCCATATAACTGAATATCATCCAGTCCACATTTCTCCCATTTTTTCCCTATATAGTTTCCATAAAATATGTTTGCAAAATATGAATTAAATAAAAATACATTATATCTATGGAATTTAATCATCTTCCCATCCAACTAAAACTAAAAAAAGAAACAAGATTAGTTTGGCATGACTTAGTGAACTTACACTCTCTTTTAGTAATCATTGTTTTCTAAGTGCTTAATCATACTTTTTTAACAATCTATTTTGTAATTTCAACAAGCAAGAATCAGCGCTATAGTCATTGGTAGCATATGTATTCTGTGACTGAAGACAGACATATTTTTTCCAAAATTCCCAAAAATGTTTTCTGTTTTTTATCATATGCAAGCACGTTTTTATGTTTATGAATTTGAGTTGCCCTGCTCTGCTATCAAAACAAAGAAGACTCAACCATCACACAAACGCACATACACACACATACACACACACCCCTGGCTATGCAAGGTTCCTTGGCGTTCCACTGATCTTCTCACCACTCCTTCATAGCCTCCTTTTAATCACCTACATGGCAAGCATAAATGCTGTAGGTGACACTGGCCTCCCCTGAAACCCAGTGATGGAAATCATGAGGAGACTGGGGTCAGCCCTGCTTGAAGGTGCTTGTGAGATAAAGGCTTAAAATATGATTTACACCAGCCTCAGCAGAGAACTGGGGACCTGACAGCCAGGCTTGAGTGCGTGCACATGCATATGTGTGTGAGTGCGTATATATGAGATGGTTGACTCAGCTTTGTTTTAGGGCAAACAGGACAATTCAAATAAATTAAGATTCCTATTTATTTTAATTTATTCACTTAATAGAAACAACATGATTGTGTATAAATATGAATACGGAAGGTGTAATTTTACAAAGTAGACTCTGAGAGGAATGGCAACTTGCCCAAGGCCACACAACTAGTAAGAGGCAGAGCCTGGATACCACCACAGCTTATGAGATCCCGAAATTCATGTGACACAAGACACAAGCACAAGGGTACATGGGAGTTTAGGATAATGTAGACAAGCATATGGAGAATGGTTCTTTATTCTTTTCAAAAATCCTTACACTAATGTTTACGATGTCCCTTTCCTCCTTAGAATCTCAAAGTTGTTCTGGGTGCTAAACACTCCTTCTAACCTGTAGAGGCCAGAGTTCCTAAGAAGTTTGAAAAGGTTCAAGAAAACGAGCTTGGATGCCATGTCGCTGGCAGCCATACAGCCAGGATAGTTCCAAAAAAAAAAAAAAAATCCAGATACTGTTTTTGCCACTGCCCTCCACTTGGCACCATGATGCTAACATTGGCCACTGGTACCTCTCCACACATGCCTCAGAAAAACTAAATGCTTCCACCACCATGCCTATTAGAAGAGCTGCTGGGCCATGCCATATGGTGCTTGCTCACTTCTGCTTTCCCAATTTCCAGTTGCATACATCCCCTTCGCAGAAGCTAGGATCACATGAGGAAAACTAGCTGCAAGAGAATTTGGGTAATGTATTTTTAACATTTCCATCTTTGGGGCACTGGAGGGCAACTAGAAGCAGATTAGGGCGTGGCTGAGCAAGCAAATCTGTTATATGACACATCTCAGGGAACAACTTTCTAATTTCTCATTATCTTATTTTTAATTGGGCTGTATAGTTGCTGCATGTTTATTTATTTATTTTTTATTGTACTTTAGGTGAAGGTTTACAGAACAGTTTCTCATTAAACAGTCAGTACACATACTGTTTTATGACATTGGTTAACAACCCCACGACAGGTCAACACTCTCCCTTCTTGACCTTGGAGGACCTTTTTTTTTCGTGAAAATATACATAGCCAAAGATACACCATTTCAAAAATTTCTACATGTACAATTCAGTGACATCGATTACGTTCTTTCAGTTGTGCTGCTATTCTCACTTTAGACGAAGGTTTACAGAACAAAATAGTTTCTCATTAAACAGTTAGTACACATATTGCCCTATGACAATGGTAAACAACCCCACTACATGTCAACACTGTCCTTACTCAATCTTGGGTTCCATATCACCAGCTTTCCTGTCCCTTTCTGCCTTCTAGTCCTTGTCCCTGGACTGCTGTGCCTCATTAGTCCTGTTTTGTTTTATGGGGCTGTCCAATCCCCAGCTGAAGGGTAAACTTCGGGAGTGATTCAATTCACATCTCATGTAAACTCATGGGATTGCTCCTGAGTGCATTCCTGAAGGAAAGAGTTGATCAAAATTTGTGTCATCTCAAGGTGTTTGTTCTCGGCCAATATTGTTACACAGAAATGAGTGCTCAGTGTATACATCATCAGTCTTGCATTTTTCCTACAGCTTGTTTCAACTACAATTAAGAGTTTGAGGGTTTTTGGTGTGTTTTTCATGTTTATAAAAATGCTAGTAGTGCTGAAAGGACAGATGAATGGGCTCTCTAAGCGTGACAGGGAAGGCAAAGACAGAACTTTCATTTCCATAAAGCATCGCACAAGCTCTCCTTTATTGCCAGCACAATCTGCCGCTGGCTTTAAAAACAATAACTGCATCTTTTCATTTCTTTCTCTTAAAAAAAAAATTTGCCCCTGTTCTCAAGGAGACAAATTATCATTTTTTCCCTATGCTTTCAAGAATTTATTAATCTCAGAAGTCAATTATTAGAAGAAAAAGGCTATCACTGAAAGAAAACATGAAGTATAGATCTGGGAGATAGATGAGCAGAGGGAAACTCAAGGGTATTTTAAAGTTATTACTGATTCCTTCTCCAGTGTGAAAATCAAAGGTTTACAATTCCTAAATTAAGGCCTTGAGGTAACGTTAAAACAATGTATTTTTATCTGTACAACTGGAGAAGCTTTGTGTGGTTGAATCTTAAAATTATCACTAAAAAGGACATTTGTGCTTTAGGGATCTCACTTGCTTCTACTTGGGCCCTAAGATATCTTGATGATTGGCACCATCCTAAAATCTACTTCTAAAAATGAAACAGATGAGATTTTAGGGCCAAAATGTATATGCAGCTACCCATGTGGTCCCAGAATTAGTGGGTGTCTCAAAGTAGAGAATATCCGCTTGTCTTTTGAAGATGTACAGACATGACCATCCCCTGTAGAGGAATGATTTCGCCAATCCCCTGCCCACTGCTTGGAACCAGCCTCAAAATGACTGCCTTTCCTTTCTCACCTAGGATTAGGGAAACAAAGGAAAAGGAAGATGACAGAGAAAGAAGAGAGAAGCAAAATCTCAGGACAGAGGAAGGCTAAGAGAACAACTCTTTTTGAGGTGTCCACTGATTAATGTCATTTAATCTGTCACCCTCTGGTTTTCAGACCTGCTCATGACTCATCACCCATCCTTTATACTCTTGCTTGACCCTAGACCCTGCTCAGAATGCTTAGTATAGCAAGGGAGAAAAAAAGAAAACAAGTAATTGTATTGCAATGTGGAATATGCTCAATGCCTAAAAGATATACACTTAAAACACTACATTAATTCAGAGGAGAGGTTACTATAGATGCTTATATATAACCTAAGTTGTTTTTTCTCAAATTGCTGTCCCATTATATTAAAACAAAACAAAACAAACCCACTGCCATCGAGTCAATTTCGACTCATAGCAACCCTACAGGACAGAGTAGAACTGCCTCATAGGGTTTCCAAGACTGTAAATCTTTACCAAAGCAGCCTGCCATATCTTTCTCCCACAGAGCAGCTGGTGGGTTTGAACAGCCAACCTTCTGGTTAGCAGCCGAGCACTTTAACCACTGTGCCACCAGGGCTCACTCCATTATATTTGAATAATTATAAATTCTGTCATAGTACAGGGGGCTCTGTCAACTAATTTAATTTGCACAACAAACTACTATTCCAGAAAGACATTATTAGCCTAAACCAGTGTGTCTCCAATTTTAGGGTCCATCAAAATCATCTGGAGGGCTTGTTAAAAACCCAGAATGCGGCATCCTGCCCCAACTCCAGAGTTTCTAATTAAGTAGGTCTGGGATGGGGCCAAGGAGCCCTGGTGGCCCAGGTTTCGGAGGTGGGGCCCAAGAATCTGCATGTCTAACAAATTCCCAGGTTATGTTGATTCTGCTGGGCTGAGGATCTCATTTTGAGAACCACTGCCCTACTGACGATTGTTTTCGATCATTGGTTCTGAACTCTGGCAGCATATTAGAATCATCTGGCGAGAATTCAAAAACCAAAATTCTGGGGCTCCATCCCAGATCAGTTAAAATACTTGACCCCCCACCATGCTCTGTTTGTAGTTTTTAATGCTCTCTGAGTGATTCTAGGGTTCAGCCAGGGTTAAAAACACCTGTTTTGGATAAACATGAATTATTTTCACCTAAGATAATCAGTATTATTTTTTGGTTTCTTTAACATACATTGTTATGAGACCCCAACCGCTCACCCCATTCTGCAACGGCACACTCCTCCCCTCCGCCCCTGATTCCCCATGAACATTCAACCAACTCCTAACTCTCTCTGCCTTCCCCTCTCACCTATGGACAGAAGCCACCCCTTTGGTCTCTTATATTTACTTGTCTAAGAAGCACATTCTTCACGAGTATCACTTTATGTCCCACAGTCCAGTCCAATCCCTGTCTGAAATTGTATTGCAATGTGGAATATGCTCAATGCCCAAAAGATAAACACTTGGAAATTGTTTTAGCTCTGGGGTGATGGAGAGACCAGGGGCCATGTTTTCTGGGGCACCTCCAGTCTTAGTCAG
>NW_004444036.1:7402191-7430993 GCF_000243295.1 Trichechus manatus latirostris
ATCAACAAATTTTCAAAATTTTCTCTGTTTTTTCTGTTATCCCCCCCACCCCCCGTTCTGGTACTCCAATCACTCGTAGGTTATTTCTCTTGATAGAGTCCCACATGACTCTTAGAGTTTCTTCATTCTTTTTAATTCTTTTATCTGATTTTTCCTCAGATAAGTTGGCGACAAGAGCTTTATCTTCAATGTCACTAATTCTAACTTCTACTGCCTCAGTTCTGCTCCTATAACTTTCTATTGAGTTGTCTAATTCTGAAATTTTATTGTTAATCTTCTGGATTTCTGATTGCTGTCTCTCTGTGGATTCTTGCAGCCTATTCAATTTGGCATTATGTTCTTGAATAACTTTTTTAAGTTCCGCTACTACTGTGTCTGTATGTTGCCTGGCTGTTTCTGCATTCTGTCGAATTTCCTTTCTTATTTCTAGAATAGTTCTGTATATTAATCTTTTGTATTCTGTCTCTGGTAATTCCAAGAAGTTCTCATCCTGCAGAGAATTTATTGATTCTTTATTTTGGGAGCTTGCTGAAGCCATCATGGACTGCCTCTTTATGTGACTTGATATTGACCGTTGTCTCCGAGCCATCAATAATTTATTATAATTTTATTTTGTGTTTGCTTAGAGAGACCTAGCTTATTTTGTTTTGTTTTGATATGCCAAAATAGGCTGCTCGTGCGCAATAGTTTGATTTTTGACACCTTTTGATCTCTAATGTCCTATCACCAGGTAGTTGGTTCTGTAACTAAGTATGTGCATGCCGGAGTTCGTTAAAATTTCCTATATGGGATCAGCTCGGGTGTGCAGGCAGTCGATCACCAAGTGTGTGATGCAGGCTATCACTCCCAGTCCTAGAGAGGCATGGGTGATTGGTGCAGGCACTGGACTCTGGCTGTGGTAGGGGATCACGCACTGAGCCAGGCAGGGGGCCGACGCCTGCCCCTGAGAGCCTGAAAGAAAAGCGTGTCCCTATTCTCTAGGGTGAATAGGTAGGTGAGTTTTGCAGCCGGGCTAAGAGTGCCCCACTATGTTGGCTGCAAAGACTCTCGAGGGCACCACTTTTTCTTGAACTCCTGAAGCAGGTGACTAGGCACGTTAGGACCTATCACCAGTCCTCAAGACCCTGCTGCAGATCGATAAAAGTGCCTACTTGAGGGGCAGGGCTGTTTCAAGGATCACAAATCTGCCCGTTCACAGCTGAAGCAGTTGAAGTTAAACTTCAGATTTTTGCCCTGTTTTACTATGGTAGTGAGGGCTAACGCTGTTGAGATGGGTCCCCACAAGTCTATACAGGGGTGTATGGCACTCAGAGTCTGCGGGCCCCTGATTTCTATGGCCAGCAAAGGAGTTGTGCTGACCCTGTGTTCCTGGCCTAGGGGAGCCTTTTGGGATCTATTTCCGGCCCAGTGGACTCCAGGCGCAGAGCGGGGAGGGAGGCGGTAAAAGGGAGAGAGGTTTTTCCCAAATCCGGTGCAGAGTGCGGATATAGGAGGTAAAAGGGAGAGAGGTTTTTCCCAGATGGGCGTTTTTTTTTTTTTTAAACTTGCCGCAAAAGGGTGCCCGCGTGTACTTATCCTAGCCTCTTGGGAGCTGCTCTTCACTGGTTCGGAGTGTACAGGCAGAATCTCTGCTGCCAGGTCTCTCTGGATGTGGAAACTGCTTCTCAAGCACGCGCACAGCACAGCTGTTTGCCTGCTTCACTGAGGCCTGGTGTAGCTGTGACTCTGCTGTGTCACCACCGCAGCTCTAGCGCTCCTTACCTCTTCCAAACGATCTTCCTCTCCGGTATGACTCAGATGGATTTCTTAACCTTGCCTTGTTCAGGGCTGCCAGATGTTCACGTAGAATCAAATCACTTGTTTTACCAAGTCTTTGTTGTAAGAGGGATATAGGAAGCGTCTAACTAATCCGCCATGTTGACCACGCCTCTCAAGATAATCAGTTTTTTAATGGGACAAATAAATTTAACCTAGATTCAGTAATTAATCCTGGGGCATGTGACCTTACATTTGCAACTGTCATGATGATACTCGGTTAATTTGTGGAAATCACTAAAATATGCCTAAAGAAAAGAATGAAAAATAAATAAATAAAACATTATTCTAATCACACAGGCATGGATTTTTACAGTTGGGTTAAAGTTTTTAGTAACAGCATCAAAACAGGTAAACAATGTAGGTGGAAGCAAAGATGGCGTCTTCTGGAAAACATGTTAGAGGACAAAAAGGAGTGACTTTAGTGACCATGAAGACAATCATGAAGACACAGGTGAAGAATTTCAATAAAACTGTTTCCAAAATGTGAGAATAGAACAAAGCAATATTTCTAAAATAGTTGATGTGTTAGATAATGTGATTTTAAATATGTATGCATAACTCTATTAATACATTTGCTATTATATATAGGTATCTGACCAGTCTGTATCCCTACAGTTTATATATTCA
Source organism: Trichechus manatus latirostris (assembly GCF_000243295.1). Taxonomy (NCBI): domain Eukaryota; kingdom Metazoa; phylum Chordata; class Mammalia; order Sirenia; family Trichechidae; genus Trichechus; species Trichechus manatus. The sequence goes on from NW_004444036.1 coordinate 7,404,637, forward strand.
AGTTGGACATTTTTTTATTCTCTTCACTCATTAATTGGGATATTATCTCATACTCAGGTATACACAGAATTTTGGCTGAAGGAACCAGGGATGTCTTTCTGGGAGAGGTGGCATTTCAGCTGGCCCTTCATACACTAGCTAGGTATTCATCAAGTAATTCAAGAGAGGCCTTTCAAGCAGAGGAAACCACATGAGTGAGGCATGGTGGTAAAAAAGCAAAAGTGAATAGTGAGTATGCCAAGTGAGTATTCAGTATGGCATACTCACTACTGAGTAATACATGTAATACATTGCTAAATTATGGAGACTTGAACAACAGGATAAGGAAATTTTACTTTTATTCAGAGAGTTTTTTCCTAAAAATGACTCTCACAGCATCATATCTCTGATTGGAAACCTACTTATTGCTCCCCATCCCTCTTTAGCCTTCACTTCTCTTCAGAGAGATCTTGAAACTTTCAAAGATGATTAGAATTGGTGGCTTAACATCTGTGTTGCTGGTCCTTATCTGAAATTACAAAACATTATAGTCATAGGTCCCCATGGGCAGTTACGAGATTATGAGAAAGAAAATTACTTGTCACATCAACTTAGTTCAGTTATCTATTTCTGTGTATCAAGCACCCCAAAATTTAGTGGCTTAAAAATAATTTATTATCTTCCATGACTCAGTGGATTGACCATGTGTATCTTCTACTTCATGTGGTGTTGGCTAGGACACAAGGACATCTAGAAGGTTCAAAATGGCTGCACTCACATGGCTAGCTGACGGCTGGTTACTGATTCAGGGCTGACAGCTTGGGGCTTTAGTTCTCCTCCATGTAGGACTTTCCACATACCTACTTGGGCTTATTCACAACATGGCAGATGAGTTCCAAGATGGATCACTCCAAAAGGTGAATGAAGAAGCTGCAGATCTCTTAAGGTTCATCCTTGGATGTTACACAGTATCACTTGAGCTGTATTCCATTCCAAACAGGTCACAGGGACAGGCCATATTCAAGGGGAGGGAAAACAGACTCACTTTTTGATGGTGGAGTAGCAAGATTACATTGAAAAAGAGTATGCAGGATGGGAGATATACTTGCAGTCATCTTTGAAAACACAGTTTTTCACACTTAGACACACAAGTGTGTGTACTAACCCACACACAGAAACTTCAAGGATCAGCAGTACATGTGATGAAAAACTTGTGCAGAACAATAAAAATTACAACATTTATAAATTTTCTTAAAGAGTAGTGACTATAAAGAATAAAGAGGAATCTGTGGAACATTTTATAACATCGATGAATCTGGAGGACATTATGCTGAGTGAAATTAAGTCAATCACAAAAAGACAAATATTGTATGGTCCCACCATTATAAAAAGTCAAAAACAGATATACACACAGAAAGCAAAGTTCTTTGATAGTTACCAGGGGTGGGAGGGAGAGGGAGGGAAAATCACTTTCTAGATAGTAAACACTTGTTACTTTTGGTGATGGGAAAGGCAATTCCAAATATGGGTGAAGTCAGCACAACTTGACCAAGCTAAATAAAGACACTAAGAAGTACATGAGAAAAAGGGACAATTTCAGTAAATGCTGTAACATATACAATCTTGCAACAACAGTAAAAACAACCAAAAAATATGGATGCATATACAGTAGTCCTCCCTTATCTCCGGGGTATACATTCCAAGACCCACACTGAATGCCTGAAACCGTGAATAGTACTGAACCCTATATATACTACGTTTTTTCCCATATGTACATACTTATGATAAAGTTTAATTTATAAATTAGGCACAGTAAGAGAATAAAAACAACAATAATAAAATAGAATAATTATAACAATATACAGTAATAAAAGTTATATGAATGTGGTCTCTCAAAATATCTTGTTGCACTGTACTCACCCTTCTCTCTCTCTCTCAAAATATCTTATTGTACTGTACTCATCCTTCTTCTTCTTGTGATGATCTTAGATGATAAAATGCCTACATGATGAGATGAAGTGAGGTGAATGACATAGGCATTGTGACATAGCAGTAGGCTACTACTGACCTTCTGACGATATGTCAAGAGGATCGTCAAGCCATGATGATGTTGATGGTTGGGGATTCTCAATGGTTGAAGGTTTTTTTGCTGAAAACTTTTGGAACAACATTATAATCGGAAGTTTCTGGACCATGGTTGACCACAGGTAACTGAAACTGTGAAAGCGAAACCACGGATAAAAGGTGACTACTGTATGTGTACAGGAAGGCATATGCGAGTAAATGCATGTGCATGTATAGGTGTATCTGTAGGCGTATGTATACACACATTTGTGTGTGCTGCATATGTATCTACATATATAGCAAACCACATAGGGGGCACAGACAATTCGTGGGATAGGTTTACTGGGTCAACAGGCTTGGGACCATAGTCTTAGGGGACAACTTAGTCAATTGGCATAACATAGTTAACAAAGATAACGTTCTACATCCTAGTTTGCTGAGTAGCATCTGGGGTCTTAAAAGCTTGCGAGTGGCCATCTCAGATACAACTACTGGTCTCTACTTGTATGGAAAATGAAGGAAATCAAAGGCTCAAAGAAAAAACTAGTCCATGGGACTAACAGCCGACATGAACCACAACCTCTTCTAACCTGAGACCAGAAGACCTAGATGGTGCCTGGCCACCTCTATGACCGTTCTGACCAGGGACATGATAGAAGGTCCTGGATAGAATGGGAGAAAAATGTAGAACAAAACTCAAACTCCTAAAAAAGGCCAGACATACCAGATCGATAGAGACTAGAGGAACCCCCGAGACTATCACCCTAAGATACCTTTTGAACTTGGAATGAAAGCTATTTTTGCAAGTGACCTTTCAGCCAAATAATAGATCAGCTGACAAAATAAACAGTAATATCCATGAGCAATGTGCTCCCTTAAACAATTAACTGTATGAGACCAAATGGTCAACAGTTACCCAAAAGCAAAGATGAGAAGGCAAGGAGGGGAAGGGAAGACAGATCAATGGAAACAAAACAAACAGAATGGAAATAATGAGAATGCTGACACACTGTGAAAATTGTAACCAATGGCATGGAATGATGTGTATAAAAATTGTTAAGGGGAACCTAATTTGCTGTGTAAACTTGCACCTAAAACACAATAAAATATTATTTTTTAAAAAAAAAGAGTAAAGAGAAAGTAAAAATTAGCTCAGACTTAGAAAGTAAAGATCTGTCCTGCGGTTTATTACACTGGGAAAACAGACACATATAAAACCAGCTGCAAAGTCATCAGCTAAGTAGGCACCAGACCACAGTAAATTCAAAGCAGCAAAATGGATCTGAGTTTTAATTAATAATTATGGTATAAATGATTTTCCAGAACACGTTTCATGGATATGTCTTTCTTCTTCAACATGATTATAGTAGCAGTGGTGACAGCAGTAGAGGGAGAGTAGTAGGGTCAATCAAAAAATCATAACCACCACCGTTTATTGAATTCTACCTCTATACTTACCACTGGTAGCTATCATTTCATTTAATTCTCATAACCACCCTATCGGAAACGTACTACCATCTTCATTTTACTGAAGAGAAAAGGGAACCATGAAGAGCTTATGCACTTCACCCAAAGTCCACAGCTAGCAAGCTAGAAAGACAGGATTATAACTCAGGGGCTGACATTTTTTTCCCCACCGTAAAAGGACAGATAGTAAACAATGTAGACTTTGTGGTCCATATGGTCTCTGTCACAACTATACAACTCTGCCATTTTAGTGTGAAAGCAGCCATACAAAATATACGTAAACTAATGAGCATGGCTGTGTTCCAATAAAACTTTATTTGCAAAAACAGGCAGCAGGACAGATCTGGCTGTACGCTATCCATCAGGCCATAGTTTTCTGACCTCTGTTCTTACCCGAACCTGATTCAAGTTTCCTCACTCAGATTTTATGAAAAAACGTCTTCTACATCTTTATATTCTCCATGCAACACCTAACACAGGGACATGCATACATAGGTACTTAATGAACATTTGTTGGTGAAATTACAGTAAATAAACTAATTCAACTAATATTTATTGAGCCCACTATGTCCCAGGAACTGTTCTAAATACTTGATATACATCTGTGAACAAAACAGACAGAAATTCCTGCCTTTGAGGAGTTTACAATCTACAAACCCCCATATTATACAGCAAAAAATATTTTAGTTTTCTATTGCTGCCATAAAACAAACATAGTAGCTTAAAACAACACAAATTTATTATCTCACTGTTCTACAGGCCTGAAGTCCAAAATGAGTCTCACGGGGATAAAATAAAGAAGTTGGCAGGGATACATTACTTTCTGGTAAATCTATTGGAGGATCTGTTTCCTCACTCATTAGGGTTGTTGCCAGAATTTAATTCCTTGAACACAGTCCTTACAACCCAGCAATGGGGCGTCCAATTATTCTCATGCTGCTCTTGCTCTCTGACTTCAGCCAGGAAAGGTCCTCAAATTTTAAGAATTCATGTAACTATATCAGGTTCACCTGGGTAATCCAGGATAATCTCCCCATCTCAAGATCCTTAACCTTAATCGTATCTGAAAAGTCTCTTTTGCCATGCAAAGTAACATATTAACAGGTTCTGGGGATATCTTTAAACAATAACAACAAAAAAAAAAAAAACCAAATCCTTTGCTGTGGAGTTAATTCCTACTCACAGCAACCCTATAGGACAGAATAGAACTTCCCCCATAAGGTTCCCAAGACTTTAAACTTTATGAAAGCAGACTGCGATGTCTTTCTCCAGAAGAGTAGATGGTGGGTTCGAATCATTGACCTTTCAGTTAGCAGTCGAGTGCTTTGCCCACTGTGCCACCAGGGGGCATTTTTGTTCTTGTTGTTAGGTGCCATCTAGTCGGTTCCAACTCATAGCGACCCTATGTAGAAGAGAATGAAAACGCTGCCCAGTTCCATGCCATCATCACAATCATTGTCATGCTTGAGCCCATGTGTCAATCCATCTCGTTGTGGGTATTCCTCTTTTTTTGCTGATCTCTACTTTACCAAGCATGATGTCCTTTTCCAGGGACTGAGCTCTCCTGAAAACATGTCCAAAGCATGTGAGACGTAGTCTTGCCATCCTTGCTTCTAAGGAGCATTCTGGCTGTACTTCTTCCGAGACAGATTTCTTCATTCTTTTGGCAGTCCATGGTATATTCAATATTCTTTGCCACACCATAATTCAAAGGCATCAATCCTTCTTCGGACTTCCTTATTCATTGTCCAGTTTTCGCATGCATATGAGGTGACTGAAAACACCATGGCTTGGGTCAGAAGCACCTTAGTCCTTAAAATGACATCTTTGCTTTTTAATACTCCAAAGAGGCCTTTTGCAGCAGATTTGCCCAATGCAGTACATCGTTTGATTTCTTGACTGCTGCTTCCATGGGTGTTGATTGTGGATCCAAGTAAAATGAAATCCTTGACAACTTCAACCTTTTCTCCATTTAGCATGATATTGCTTATTGGCCCAGTTGTAAGGATTTTTGTTTTCTTTATGTTGAGATATAATCCATGTTGAAGGCTGCCGTCTTTAATCTTCATCAGTAAGTGCTTCAAGTCCTCCTCAATTTCAGCAGCAAGGTTGTGTCATCTCTATAACACAGGTTGTTACTGAGTCTTTCTCCAATCCTGATGCCCCATTCTTCTTCATAGAGTCCAGCTTCTCGGATTATTTGCTCAGCATACAGACTGAATAGGTATGGTGAAAGGATACAACCCTGACACATACGCACACCTCTCCTAACTTTAAAATGTGCAGTATCCCCTTGTTCTATTCGAACAACTGCCTCTTGGTCAATGTACATGTTCCTCATGGGCACAATTAAGTGTTCTGGAATTCCCATTCTTCGCAATGTTGTCTGTAATTTGTCATGATCCACAGTCTAATGCCTTTGCAAAGTCGTCAGTAAAACACAGGTAAACATCTTTCTAGTATTCTCTGCTTTCAGCCAGGATCCATCTGACATAAGCAATGATATCCGTGGTTCCCCTTCCTCTTCTGAATCCAGCTTGAATTTCTGGAAGTTCCCTGTCGATGTACTGCTGCAGCCGCTTTTGAATGATCTTCAGCAAAACTTTACTTGCAGTGATATTAATGATGTTGTTTGATAATTTCCAAATTCTGCTGGATCACCTTTCTTTGGAATAGGCATAAATATGGATCTCTTCCAGTCGGTTGGCCAGGTAGCTGTCTTCCAAATTTCTTGGCATAGACGAGTGAGCACTTCCAATGCTGCATCCGTTGGTTGAAACGACTCAATTGGTATTCCGGTCAATTCTTACAGCCTATTTTTTTGCCAATGCCTTCAGTGTACCTTGGACTACTTTCTTCAGTACCATCAATCAGCTCCTGATCACATGCTACCTCCTGAAATGGCTGAACATCAACCAATTCTTTTTGGTATAGTGACTTCGTGTATTCCTTCCATCTTCTTTTGGTGCTTCCTGCATCGTTTAATATTTTCCCTGTAGAATCCTTCAATATCGCAATTAAAGGCTTGAATTTTTTCTTCAGTTCTTTCTGCTTGAGAAATGCAGAGCGTGTTCTTCCCTTTTGGTTTTCTAACTCCAGGTCTATGCACACGTCATTATAATACTTTGTCTTCTCAAGTCATCCTTTGAAATCTTCTGTACAGCTCTTTTACTTCATCATTTCTTCCTTTTGCTTTAGCTACTGAATGTTCAAGAGGAAGTTTCAGAGTCACTTCTGACATCCATTTTGGTCTTTTCTTTCTTTCCTGTCTTTTTAATGACCTCTTGCTTTCTTCACGTATGATACCTTGATGTCATTCCACAACTCGTCTGGTCTCCAGTCATTAGTGTTCAACATGTCAAATCTATTCTTGAGATGGTCTCTAAATTCAGGTGGGGTATACTCAAGCTCATACTTCCACTATTGTGGACTTGTTCTAATTTTCTTCGACTTCAACCTGAACTTGAATATGAGCAACTGATGGTCTGTTCTGCAGTTGGCCCCTGGCCTTGTTCTGACTGATGATCTTGAGCTTTTTCATCATCTCTTTCCACAGATGTAGTTGATTTGATTCCTGTGTATTCTATCTGGCAAGGTCCACGCTTATACTCGCCATTTATGTTTTTGAAAAATGATATTTGCAATAAAGAAGTCGTTGGTCTTGCAAAATTCTATCATGCTATCTTCAGCATCGTTTCTATCACGAAGGCCATACTTTCCAACTATGGATCCTTCTTCTTTGTTTCCAACTTTCACATTTCAATCACCAGTAATTATCAATGCATCCTGATTGCATGTTTGATCAACTTCAGACTGTAGAAGTTGGTAAAAATCTTCAATTTCTTCATCTTTGGCTTTAGTGGTTGGTGCATAAATTTGGATAATAGTCATATTAACTGGTCTTCTTTGTAGGCATATGGATATTATCCTATGACTGACAGTGTTTTACTTCAGGATAGATCTTGAAATGTTCTTTTGACGATGAACGTGACACCATTCCTGTTCAATTTGTCATTCCCAGCATAGTAGACCATATGATTGTCCGATTCAAAATGGCCAATACCAGTCCATTTCAGCTCACTAATGCCTGGGATATCGATGTTTATGTGTTCCATTTCATTTTTGTCAATTTCCAGTTTCCATAGATTCATACTTCATACATTCCACATTCCGATTATTAATGGATATTTGCAGCTGTTTCTTCTCATTTTGAGTCATGTCACATCAGCAAATGAAGGTTCCGAAAGCTTGACTCCATCCACATCATTAAGGTCAACTCTACTTTGAGGAGGCAGCTCTGCCCCTAGTTGTCTTTTGAGTGCCTTCCAACCTGAGGGGCTCATCTTCCAGCACTATATCAGACAATGTTCCGCTGCTATTTGTAAGGTTTTCACTGGCTAATTTTTTTCAGAAGTAGACTGCCAGGTCCTTCTTCCTAGTCTGTCTTATTCTGGAAGCTCAGCTGAAACCTGTCCACAATGGATGACCCTGCTGGTATTTGAGTACTGGTGGCATAGCTTCCAGCATCACAACAATATTCAAGCCTCCACAGTATGACAAACTGACAGACTCACGGAGGTCATTATTCTGTCTAGGAACCCCAGTGGCGCAGTGGTCAAAGCACTTGGCTGCTAACCAAAGGTCGGCAGTTCGAACCCACCAGCCGCTCCATGGGAGAAAGATGTGGCAGTCTGTTCCTGTAAAGATTATAGCCTTGAAAATATTATGGGGTAGTTTTACTCTGTCCTATAGGTTCACTATGAGTCGGAATCAACTCGATGGCAATGAGGTTTTATTCTGTCTACCACAAATGCCATCACAGCATTTTATTTTGAATCTGAAGGATCATAGTCTTTGCTACTAGATCATACGTTTAGTGAACCATTATATTATATACATTATATTTATTATCAACGTGTGTGCTAATGCATTTATACTGATAGAACAAATTACATTTTCTCTTTCCTTGATCAAACTTGTAGACTGAGACCTGCTGATTCTTGAGCCAGTCTTAAATAATGATGGCAGTGATTCAAAAACCTTTTAACTAGCATTAAAAACAAGCTGTTGTATCATAAGCCTGACATATCTCGGGGGAACTCTCCCTTTTTAACACATACAACAAAGTAGGATTCCTACATGTCATTGACCTGCAGCTTTGCCCTTGACCTTGTTATACTGGCCCAGACTACTTGACTGGGACTCTGCCTTGGTTTTCTGATTTGCCTTTCAGTTTCTTTGTGTTGACTAGACTGTTGGCTACAAAGCTATCATCATCCCTGACCCTTGCCAGTCACTCCTACTGTACTTAAGTTCCAGACACTGGATGGGTCCTTTTCCACCTGAGCTGGACAAGCCTCAACCATAACCCAAGACTCTCAGATTCAGGAGAGTCACATCCCCAAGACATCTGCTATTATACCCAGCCTCTTACTGATGCCAGACACTATCTAAACTGGCCCATGTTCCTCCATGCCACAACACTATGGCTTGGTCTCCTCATCATTCTAGCTTCTCAGCCCTAGGCCTATCCTTAAAGCTAACCTATCTCCCAAAACCCAACCTTATGTGTATTCTCTGTTTCCCTTAAAGGCCCCGTCATCCACCCATGCTCAAGTTGAAAACCTTGGAGTAATTTTCAGTTCCACTCTGCCTTTAACCCCCACATTCAATCACCATATTATGCTGATTACCCTAAAACAAAGAATATGGAAGGAGTACTGGGTTTGGCAGAAGAAATGAAAGTTTCTGCTTTAGAGGAGAAACCCTATTTTCATCCCCAACCTTCCAGGAACTCTTACCGACAAAGCTCCCACAGGTCAGGGTAGAAGGATCTTTATAATCTCTGGCATAAAGGGAGACTTCTATTGAGGATTTAAAGACCCAGCTCTAGGAGAAAGAATATTAATTTTGATGTCTTGAAGACCCAGTTTCTTATACAGGCTCTGGCACTTTGACATTTTTTTTCAACTAGGAAATGCAAATAACACCCACCTCATGGGGTTGTTGTGAAAATTAAATGAGATAATGAGTATGAAAGCACTCTGTAAACTGCAGATGTCAGCTGTTATCATTATGATTATCCCACTAATGTTCCCCTATCTCCACTGCAACAAATATTACAACTGTTCATGGTGCAGGGTGAACATTTTAATGCTAATCATAGAGATGCATCTAGGAGACCATTTACTTTTGCTTTACTATGTTAGCAGAGGTCGTTTCACTGTAATTCTGTCCATCAAGTTACATTTTGGCCAGCGTTCAGTCTAATCGAACCTGCCAATATTAGGCTTGGCTCTATTTACGGACTCATTCAACTACCTCTCTGAAAGCACAGGCCAACATTTGTGCATATTTGTATCATAAATCATACACTAAAAAGTTGCTAAATGCAGTCACCTCTTTTATGAATCAGTCCTTGATTCTTAAGACTGAATTGGTCCCTTCTTCTTCTATTTTCCATCATGTGTCACCAACATTATTACAGCATTTATAATATGGCATTGTAGTGGTGTCCCTGACCTTCCCCACGAGACAGCGAGCTCCTCTAGGGTGGAGATTTTGTCTTTGTATCCTCATGCATAGCGCACAGCAGATAAACAATATATGTTTATTGAAGTGCAGGTGGGAAGCTCAGGTTATAGGAGAATTCACCCAGTGCATGCTTACAGAGCTGCATTGCTCGAACATATTTTAGGTGCTCAGGGATTTCAAATAAAGGACAAAGGAAGTAAAGAAAAAACATTCTTTCCAAAATTCCTCAATTAATCTTCTATAGCACACTCAAAACGTTTTATCAGTTGTTTGTGAGTGCACTGTAAATCAGATTAATTGTTCCAAACACTTTGTATTAGAGATATGTGAAAGGAGAAATGGTTTATTTGAACCTCTCAGCTCTTGAATGAGCTGTCCTGTGCCTTCTAGAGAAGGGAAATGAGTTGAGGCTTTATTTAGAGAAGAAATCCAATGTTCCAAATAGAATATAGACATGTTGATGTGAGGGAAGATCAGGAGGGAGGACATTTTCACACTTAGTAAGTTATTCCTATAAGAATTTTAATTGTAAATGTTCAAAATGATAGTATCACCTACCATGATATTATATAATCCTTTTAACCCTTGGATTAAATTAAAATAAAACTGTGCTGTGACATGCATTCTTAAAGGTACTGCTACCACTTAAAAACATGGTGAGAGCATATCAGCCAAGTGGGAGTGTACCAGCAGGGTTTCAATGACCACCAGATTATGCTTTCACCTTATGCTTTTCAAATTTTACTGTGCACACAAATCATCTGTGGATCTTGTTCAAATGCAGATTCTGATTCAGTAGATCTGGGTGGGGCCTAAGAGTCTTCATTTCTAACAATTTCCCAGGTCATGTCCACGCTGCTGGTCTGCAGACCACACCTTGAGTAACAAGGCACCAACAGACATTGTGAATAAGAAAATTCACCATCAGTGAAATTTCTAAGGTAAACTGCCACTGTATTTTCCCCAAGTCAGTGCTCATGGAGATTTTCCCTTTTAACACCTTTTACTTAAGAGAATAATAGCTTTAATAAACAGCCTTGAAACAGCCTGAGCTTTTTAGTCAGTCCTAATTGAATCTCTATACAAACTGTGGCTTCTGCAATGATTAAGACTTGATAATGTTCTTGGCAGCCTAGGTAAAATCATGTTTAAGCTACACTTCTCCCTTTAAAACATTCCTTTTTCTCTGACTCAATTCATACGTGGCTTCTGAGATGTATTATTGAAGGCTTAGTCTGTGAGTGATATTGAGTGTCCAACAGCCCTACCCAAAAACAAAGCAGAAATGTCCATCATGCATGGTAATAAAACAGATTCTCATCTCATGTGAGCATCTCTCAGTAATGAGATAGCTCTTGGAATAACTTGACTGACCAGGAGAGCCAATCCAGAATGCCTTTAATCAGCAATGACAAAGTGAAGAGCCTTCAAAGAAGCTCCGTTTTCAGTGGTTGCCATATTAGAATTCAGTCATTCCCTAGAGTTATAAACTGCATCCTCATCAATCCATTCTCCATACCACTAAAATCACTTATTTTGGCTAAGGATTCAAGAGTATAATTTTTAAACAATCTTTAGACAGTATAAATACTTCCATGGCAATATTCAAAATCCACCAGCCCTCACACTCCATTTGAAAGTTTTCCCTCTGATTTCCCCACTCTTACTAATCCTTTTTGTTCTCAGTCTCCTCTCTGCCTTAGGCACTTGGTAAACTGTAAAAAATTGTGGTTAAACTAAATTTTGGTGAGAGAAATCTTATTTTTACTGCACTTAAAGTAGGTTACTATTTAATCTTATGATGAATTCTTTGTTAAAAAAAAAAAAAAAAAACCTCTATAGTGAATAATCATCCCAAACACCTGCTAGCATATAATTTGCAATTTCTATATTCACATCTCATTGTCTTAAATCAGAATATATATGTATTTTTACTTTATGTATAATTCTAAGCATCTCTGTTTTGTTTAATTTGAACAAAAGGAAACTAACATTCATGGGATAGTGAAGTACCTGGGGCTAGCAAGAGCAGAAGGCAAAGGGAAATATCCATTACCTAGAACCTAGTGAGACCCGTGTTTGTAGGAATGGGCCACCCTGTGACCTTCAATACAGGACTACAGCCACATCCCTCCCACTGGCCAAACTCAAGCCTGACTGACAATGTCCACAGAGGTCAATCTCCTAAAGTACAGAGCAGGGTGGAAACGTTGGAAGGTGGAACTTGAGGGACCATAAGAGAACATCAGGAGCTGAAGGTATAGGTACCTAGGGGCAGACTATCCAATAAGCAAGGTAAGCATGGTGCTTACCTTGCTTACCAGATCATCCGTAGTGAAATTGTTTACTACAGATTAGTAACTAAGGACAAGTAAGCTCGTGCTTACCTTGCTTACTGGATCATCCGCCCCTGTCAGGGATTGTAAATTTAAAAAGATTCTTTGATTCTGTAGGAAGGTGCTGTGGGGTTGGGAAAGAGACAGATGCCAGTCATACTTAGAAGCAGAATCTTTGATGTGGTAAAAAAAAAAATGTGAAATTGTTCACTATAGATGATCTGGTAAGCAAGGTAGGCTCTGTGTTTACCCTGCCTGATGGGTAATCAGTCCCTTCATGTACCATACAGGAAAAGAGTGGAATTAAGGGCAAGTTTACTTACTGAATGTTGAGATCATCAATCCTCTTCCCCAGTCAGGTCCAGAGGGTCAGCAGACAGGCTTTGATGCTCAAGGCAGAAGACTGGATGGCTCTTCTCTGGGGAATGAAAATGACAAAAAAAAACTTGATAAAAATTTTGGAAGTAAAATTGAGAAAAATTTCCCAAAAGTAAAGCAAAAACCCATAGAAATGAACAATGAGTGAAAAAGATAACAAAAGTAGAGGATGAAGTTAAGAGTTCCAACATTCAACATGAATAACAATAATAGGAGTTCCAGAAAGAGAGAAAATGGAGGGGAGAGAGAGATCATTGAAAAATAAAATTCAGGGGAAATTTCTAGATGGATTTGAAGACTGAAAGGATTCACCAAGTGCCCAGCACAATGGATTAAAACAGGCTCTCACCAAAGGAACCCGTACTCTGCTGCCATTGAGTCGATTCTAACTCACAGTGACTCTTTAGGACAGAGCAGAACTGCCCCATAGGGTTTCCAAGGAGCAGGCTGGTGAATTCAAACTGCTGACCTTTTGGTTCGAAGCCGAGCTCTTAACCACTGTGCCACCAGGGCTCTCACCAAAGGAACATTACCATGGAATTTAAAAACACTGGAACAAAGTGAAGATACTACAAGCTTCCAGAGGGGGAAGGGAAGATTACATACAAAGGATCAGAAATTAGACTATTTCTGACTTTTTGACAGCCAAGCGGGAAGCTAGAATGCTTGCTGAGTTTTCAAGGAAACATGATATTCAACCTATAATTCTATACTCAGCCAAATTATCAATTAAGTAAACTTTTTCAGATGTGCAACATCTCAGAATTTTATCTCCTAGTATCTCTTTCTCATTTAGCCACTGACAGGCACGTTACACCAAAATAGAGGGTGTAAACCAGAATAGAGGAGGAAACAGAATCCAGGAAACACGGATTTCAGAGACAAAGATATCCCAGAATGACCCGTATGCACCAGGCATGGAAGTAGCCAGTCCAATTTGGAGAGAATTTTTCAAAAAGAACTTAACATAATACCTCATGTATTTGAATGCGTTAAGGGGAGATTTAGATAATTAGAGAAAGGATCTGAATTTGTGACAAGTACATAAAAAACTAAGTAACCATAACACAAGGCAATTATTAGCTTCAGGGAAAATATTTTGCAAGAAAGGAAAAAAAGAATCACAATATATTATGTAGCTCAGCTACAGAGAGTGTTTACATAGTCATACTAATGTAAACTCTGAATATTGCTGTAACATTAGAAGGCTAGAGCAACAGGACGTGTGCAGGGGGTAGTGAGGAGAAAAAAGAGATAAATCTTCATTTTCCCTACTGGGTAGGAAATCAATAATACTTAAAGCTGAAAAATCAAGAAGAATAAAAACATGTTATTTAGAGAAATGGAGCCAAATACCCAAAGATACAGCTAAAAGATTACTATAATTTTCTGTAATAATTTATACAGAATGAGCAATTTGTGTGTAAATATATTTCTCTTCTTGGAAAATATACAGCTGGAGTGTTCCCTGGAAGCGAGGATGGCGAGACTTCGTCTCACATACTCTGGACAGGTTATCAGGAGGGACCAGTGCCTGGAGAACTACATCATGCTTGGTAAGGCAGAGGGTCAGTGAAAAAGAGGAAGACCCTCAACGAGATGGACTGACCCAGTGGCTGCAACAATGGGCTCAAGCATAATGATTATGAGGATGTTGAAGGACCGGACGGTGTTTCATTCTGTTGTACATAGGGTTGCTATGAGTGGGAACCGACTCGACGGCACCTAACAACAACAACATATTTCTCTTGAAATTCAAAACTTTAATGAAAATGCTAAATTAAAATAAAAATAAGTTTAAAATTTACAAATTAAATAGTATAAAACAGTGTTTCTGTCATTTTCGAGGTATGATACCTCACAAAGTATAGCCTGTATCTTCTTTCCATGATGACCTCAGAATATGTTTATTTGCAAAGATATTTGTTACTCTAATTGTTTCATAAAACATAACTATATAAAGTCTGTTAGCCTTAAAGTAAATGGTTCTTCTTGTTATTTTGTTTCATAAAGCATGAATACAGAGCCTAGATAGATCTTCGAGAATTTTGAGGATGTCTACCATAATGATTATCTCCGTACCATGTTTATTTTATTATGACTTAAAATTCCTCTAGAAAGTTGGTATAACCCCTAATAAAACACTGGAAGTTTAAAATACTTGTAACTATTTTCTAAAATGGATGAAAATTATAAATCTTATTTTCTAAGACTGGCTTTCTTTGTCAAGACTTTGATGACCAGTTTCTAATAATGACATTTTTCCCAGGACAATTTGAAGATTGTACTTTAGAACTCTTAATTAAATTCTGTTGCTGCAACATGCCAACAATACAGCATATCAACAATGTGATTTTTCTCCTCTACTTCGTATAATGTCTCTTAAAACCTCTGACAAGAAAAACTTCTCACCCATTTCACCATTCTCCTAACTAGGAATATGAAGTGGATATGGCTTCAGATTGTGTTTGGGGAGTAAAGGTAGGTGGGAAATATGCTATGAAAATATAAAGATTTACCTATAAATTTTTTACATGGTAATTAGAAAAGAATCTATCTGTGACTGTTTAGGCTATGCAAAATGAATAGGAGACCCAAAGTGGAAAAACATCATTGTAATTCCAAATCAAAAGATTAAAAAATAATAATAATTTCATGCACTTTGATACACATTTTACATGTAGTAGTTTGTTTAATACTGAAAACAAGCATGTGAAATGAGTACTATTAGTATACCATTGCTTCTGAGTCGACGCGACCCTACAGGACAGAGTAGAACTGTCCAGTGGGGTTTCCAAGAAGCAACTTGTGGATTCGAACTGCCAACCTTTTGGTTAGCAGCTAAGCTCTTAACCACTGTGCCACCAGGACCCCACTATTAGTATAATGCATATTTTATACATAAGAAATGGAGACACATCAAAGTGAAGAAATTTGCCCTGCTAGAAACTCGTAGAGCTAGAACGTGAACCCAAATATCTTTGGGCAGAATTCATCCTTTCAGTCACATTTAACTCTCAGCTAATTATGATATTCAAAAGGATTTGTGTGTTGGAAATATAAAATCAGTTGATCTTTGCTCTCATTCATTTTCAACTTCAATGCTATTATGCACTGTTTACGTACAAGGTTTATGGTCCAGTTCCAATCTTAAAAATAAAATAAAATGGAAAAATAAACAAACACTAAATCTAAAGATAGTACCAATCATGAAATTATAAAAAATTAGTAAATTTTGGTTCCCTCTAGATAGACTTCCTTTGTTTGACTCATCACTTAGAAGTCTGGATGTTTTGACTTGTTTGAAGGATGAAGTGATTTCCTGCCCACTTTAGCCACACGATATCCACATCTCTCCCTTGCACACAATGGCACCCACTTATGTTGTATCCCCTTACCTGAATTTATTTTTATCCGTAGAACTTATCACTATCTGACAATATTATATACTGTATTCATTTGTTTGTACTTTTTGCCTCAAATATAAATTCCTTGAGGGCACGGATTTTGTGTTGTTTACCAGTATACCTCTTGTAGCTAGAACAGTGCCTGGCACATAGTAGGCACTTAATTAATCTGTTGAATGACTGAATAAATAGATGAATTAATAAATTGTTTTTCACCTGTAAAAAGCTATCATCATAGATATAAAAGAGAGAGACTGTAAACATCTCAGCATTATATTACATATAATGTATATATTACATGTGCATTATGTATGGCATATAGTTAATTCTCAGTGATCAATTGATTTCTAGTCAAATGTCTTCAGAATTGCCTTAAAAAGACATTATTACTTTGAGTTTACTTGCAATTTTGTCGCACTTTGAGATAATCATGTCCCCAAGAAATATATTTCTACCCAAATTCTGGCTCGTAGAGCAATAGAAGTTGTTCTCTAGAAAAATCATTGACAAGATTATCTAAGTGACAGATAAAAGTTTTCATTGAGCATGTCTGTTTCTAATTCATTTTAGTTCTGTCTTTTAAAAACACGGAGAGACATCCAAACTCCCTGAGGGACTGAATTGCTGGGCGGAGGGCTGTGGGGACCATGGTCTCAGGGAACATCTAGCTCAACTGGCATGACACAGCTTCTAAAGACAATGCTCTACATTCTACCTTGGTGAGTAGTGTCTGGGGTCTTAAAAGTCTGTGAGCGGCCATCTAAGATACTCCACTGGTCTCATCCCTTCAGGAGCAAGGGAGAAGGAAGAAAACAGGATACAAGGAAAAGATTAGTCCAAAGGACTAATTGTCCACAGCTACCAAGGCCTCCACCGGACTGAGTCCAGTACAGCTAGATGGTGCCCGGCTACCCCCACTGACTGCTCTGACCAGGATCACAACAGAGGGTTCTGGACAGAGCTGGAGAAGGATGTAGAACATAATTCTAACTCACGAAAAAAAGACCAGATTTACTGGCCTGACAGACTGGAGAAACCCCGAGAGTATGGCCCCCAGACATCCTTTTAGCTCAGTGGTGAAGTCATTTCCGAGGTTCACCGTTCAGCCTGGAAGTGGACAGCCCCGTAAAACCAAATGAGACTAACGAGGTACAGTAGTCCAGTGACAAGGGCCAGAAGGCAGAAGGGGACAAGGAAGCTGGTGACAGGGAACCCAAGGTTGAGTAAGGATATTGTTGATGTGTTGTGAGATTGTTAACCATTGTCATTGAGCAACATTTGTAGTAACTGTTAAATGAGAAACTATTTTGTTCTGTAAGCCTTCATCTTAAGTGAGAATAACAGCACAATTGGAAGAGCGTAGTGAATGTCACTGAACTGTGCATGTAGAAATGTTTGAAATGGTGTATCTTTGGCTATGTGTATTTTCACCAAAAAAAAAAAAAAGAATTTGAGAAGTTAGAGGGTTGACATGTTGTGGGGTTGTTAACCAATGTCATAAAACAATATGTGTACTACTGTTTCATGAGAAACTGATTTTTCTGTAAGCCTTCACCTGAAGTACAATAAAAAATAAAAAAATGACAAACAAACAAAAAAAACAGGGAGAGACATGTAGATTGAGAATGCTTCCAAAGACTTTGTTTCCTTCCTGTATGTAATTTACAACCTTTTCATTATATTCTCAACACTTCTATCACTCGTGTACCATGCCTCAAGCACTGTGTTAAAAGGCACTTCATGAATAAAATGTACCAGTGTCTGTAAAATTTGTAAGAAGGATACCTCAGGCACACTTAAAATAGAGCATATTTTTGACACTTTATACTAATAATAATTCATACTCTAGGGGACTTTTACTTCTTATGTATCAAGAGTGTTGGAATATCTCCACAGAACAAGATGGTCAAATTCCTCAAGTCTGTGTGTCATGTTTCCAAATGGAGTGGGCTAGAGCTACTCTTTCCACATGTGACATTTTCGAAAGTACCAGTCAGCTAATAGTCCCTCAAGCAAAAACGTTGTGTCCTTTGGTGATATGTGACATTGCCTAAGAGTTCTCACACTCTATACATATGAACAGATATCCCACAGTCACACTGATGGCATGCCCAAGAGAGAACTACTGCCTTATGTAAGTTATACACTTGTTTTTGACCACTTGCTAAAGGCTAACGATACAGGTTTGCAAAATAAACTACAAGTACAGGAATTGTGTGTTTTTTAAATGTGAAAAAGAAGCAAAACATTATCATCCACTAAAAATTGAACATTAATTGGAACATAATGAATACTTGGAGTATTTCTTAAATATCTCCCACATCCCTAGCTTTTTCCCCAAATTCCAGGTTTTATTTTATCGTAATTTACAGCTGAAAACTACCCTCCAGAGCATCACAAATAAGAAACCACATATTAAGGTATAGCTGCTCTTGCTGAAGACAGGGATAACCTCCTAATTACAGAAACCATCTTCAGTTATTTTCAGTCTTATTTTGCTTGAATACTCTCTCTGGCATTTGAAACTGCTGACTCACCTATTTCATTCATTAAAAATAAAAACTTTAACAAGAATTATCCTAGGTGAAGGGAAGGACAACACACACTACAGGGGAAGTCAACACAATTGGACTAAACCAAAAGCTAAGAAGTTTCCTGAATACAACCAAACCCTTCGAGGGACAGAATAACAGGGGTGGGGGGCTGAGGATAATGGTTTCAGGGGACATTTAGGTCCATTGGCATAACAAAGTTTATTAAGAAAATGTTCTGCATCCCACTTCGGTGAGTAAAGTCTGGGGTCTTAAAAGCTAGCGAGTGGCCATCTAAGATGCATCAATTGGCCCCAACCCACAAAGAAGAATGAAGAACACCAAAGACACAAGGAAAGTAGTAGCCCAAGAGACAAAACTGCCACATAAACCAGAGACTCCATCAGCCTGAGACCAGAAGAACTAGATGGTGTCTGGCTACCACCAATGACCACCCTGACAGGAAACACAACAGAGAGTCTCTGATGGAACAGGAGAAAAGTGGGGTGCAGAACTCAAATTCACATAAAAAGACCAGACTTAATGGTCTGACTGAGACTGGAGGGACCCCAGAAGACATAGCCCCCAGACTCTCTGTTAGCCCAAAACTAAAACCATTCTCGAAGCCAACTCTTCAGACAAAGATTAGACTGGACTATAAGACATAAAATGATACTCGTTAAGAGGGTGCTTCTTAGTTCAAATAGATACATAAGTCTAAATGGGCAGCTCCTGTTCGGAGGTGAGATGAGAAGGCAGAAAGGGACAGGAGCTGGTTGAATGGACATGGGAAATCCAGGGTGGAAAGGAGGAGTGTGCTGTCACAGTATGGGGAGTGCAACTAGAGTCACATAGCAGTGTATGTATAAAGTTTTGTACGAGAAACTAACCTGAACTGTAAATTTTCATTTAAAGCACAATAAATAATGTATTAAAATATAGAAATAAATAAATGTAAAAACCAGTCTCAAAAAAAGAAACAGTCTCTAAGCTCAAGGGAGTTTACAATCTAGTGACAAAAAGAGTAATTTACCAGATAATTATAATGCAGAATGATAATGTCATAATACAGTAAGAAAATACTGCAATAATGGGGGGGGGGGCTCCAGTCCCACTTTTTGAGGGTCAGGAAAGACTCCTATAGGAGGTAACATTCAAATTGAGTCTGAAAGAGTTAGTCAAATCAGGCAAGGAAGGCATTTGGGAAAAGGGAGTTCCAAAAGACGAAGCAGCATGTACATGAGCCCAGAAGCAAGAAAGAACAGAGTTTGGAGAACTGCCAGCAGCTCAGGATGACTGAGCTTAGGGTATGAGGAGCAAAGCAGTGAGAGAAGAGGATGTAGATTTAGCATGGGTGTCATGCTGCAAAGTTGGGAATTCACTGGGAGAGGAACCAAGAGCCGTGAACCTATTTCAGCAGAGGGACATATAATCACTGTGTCTGCCTTATCGAGAATGGATTAAGACCAAAACACCAAACCTGTGGCTGACGAGTCAATTCTGACTCATAATGACCCTGTAGGACAAAGGAGAACCACCCCATAGGGTTTCCAAGGAGCGGCTGGTGGATTCGAACTGCCAACCTTTCGGTTAGAGTCAAGCTCTTAACTACTGCGTTACCAGGGCTCCAAAGAATGGATTAGAGGGGTCAAATTGGAGGCAAAGGATAAAGTTTGGAGGTCTTTGTAACAATACAGGCTTGAGATCATGGTGGCTTACACTAGGGTTGTGGCTGTAAAGAATAAAGAAAAGTGGATGGCTGTGTGAGATGTGGAAGCAATTAGTTTTTAGTAGTTTTTTGGATATGAGTAATAACAGAAAGGAGACATTAAGGATGACCCGCAGGTTTCTTCACAGCAACCTCCATGTTCAAGCTGAGTTGCCCAGAAGACAGCTGGATAAGTCTGGAGATCAGGAATAAGAACTGGGTTAGAAGGTAGGACTCTCTTGGTTTTTATTCTACCCCTCTAAACCCATTGCCATTGAGTTGATTCTGACTCATAATGACCCTAAAGGACAGAGTAGAACTGCCCCATAGGGTTTCCAAGGAGCGGCTGGTGGATTTGAACTGCTGACCTTTTGGTTAGCAGCTGAGCTCTTAACCACTGCACCACCAGGGCCCTTTCTACCCGTTTGGCCACTACTTTTTTGGACTTATTTTACTTGACACAGAGCTATAGATCATATTTCGTCTGGCTCCATCCTCATACATATTCTCTTTCACTCCATACACTCTCTACTGGTAATTTCATGTAAGCAGTTTTAACTACCAGCTATGTCTTTGGGTTCCTCACAGAAGTAATGTATCTGGGAGGTGACCCCGGGAAAATCCAAGAGAGGATTAGAAAAGTGACACAGGGAAGGGAAAGTAGCCTACAAAGGGTGAATTTTCAAGCAAGTTACCACTGGGGGGCAAGTAGAGCGAATGCCCACTACAGAACTCTGGGAAACTGTGTAGAAGGTGTACCTCAGAGTTATCCCATTTGAGAGACAAGGGAATTTAGATATTTATACACCAATTCCTGTCAGTCATTGGTTGACGGCTGCTGGTCCAGCTCTTCTAATCTGTTAGACACATGGATAGAGCAGATCCTGGTCACTAGAAAAAATCTTTAGTTAAAAAAAATATATAAGTGTAAGTCTGGCCAACATGCACTAAAAAGATAAGGCCCAAGGAGACATAGACAGGACACCTACAGAGTCTGTTCAACATATGTGCCAATGACTCACAAATCTATAACTTTAGCACAAGGATAATACTGAAAAGCTGAGTTCCATTGTCAAGCCATAAAATGTCATCTAAAATGAGCAACTGATTAAAGAGACCCAGAGGAGAGAAGAGTAAGAGCCAAGATACGGAACCAAAGAAATATGAGAAAACCACAGAAGATGAAAGCAAACACTGCATATTTAGAGTGCAGTAGAGGGCTAAAATCTTGCTACTAAAAGTGAGTTCTGAGATCCAATAGCATCAGCATCACCTAAGAGTGTTAGAAATGCAACGCTACGGAATTAGAATCTACAGTCTCAAGATCGCCAGGTGATATGTACATACATTAAAGTCGATAAATGCTATTGTGTTGACTTTAGAGCTTGGATCTCCATAACCAAGACTTTTATTTTTTTTAATGCACTCCTAGCTTATATTTGGGAGAGTGATCATACCCCATTGCCTGTGTTCTCTAACCCTGTTTAACAGTCCCTCAGTCTACTAAAATGTCTAAGCCAAAAATCTAGACTCCTCTCTATTACCCCCATTGACTATATCTATGATCCTCTGTGCCATTGAAATATGGCTACACCAGTAACAACTTCAGCCCCTCAAAGGCCCATATGCTGCACACAGCATGTTGAGACTTGTCAGCAACATGTTGAGACTTGTCACGACTTGTTTTTCCAAAACCTATTGTCCCGTTACCGATTGGCTTGTTTACCTGAAGTCCATTCTCCCTTGCCCGAAACTTATTGTTATTCACCCAAAGCCCACTGTCCTGTGATTTGCTTCACTACTTGCTGTATTGACTATAAATAAACTCCTGGGACTGAAGCCGGGGTCGACTCCTCTGAGTGACCCTCCTTGGCCCCACTTCTCTGTAAGTGCAGTTGGTAACCGTCGCCGTCGCCGTTCCGACAATCCTCTGCCAATGGTATAGTTCAAGTCTGTATACTTTCCAAAAGATTACTGCAATAACCTTTCCATTGGTCTCATAGATTTCTGGTTCCTCCTGTACCAATTTATCCTCCAAATTGACACAGAGCAATTTTTAAAGTACAAATTATCATACTGTTCCCTCACTTAAGTAATACACTGGTTGCCCATCACTTTTAGGACAAATCTCACTTACTCAGGCTGGCATCATAAGATCTTCTATGATCTGGCACCCACTTACCTTGTTGCAAATATACTGGCCTAATATATTTACTATAATTTGAGCATTAAATTTAGTGCTGAACTTCCTGTCAATCAAGGCATAAAGTACATGAGGGTTACATAATCTTATCTTCAAAATTCTGGTGCTTTTAAAAGTTTCTTCTTCCACCTGGATTTAACAGCAGGTGTTCTATAAAAGGGCCCCTCCCTCCAAGTATGGTGCCTCATGGATTATTTGCAGGTTCTATCCTATAGCCTACTTTCTGCATTTTACTCCTTCTCTGATGAATACTTGAAATGTTATGTTTAAGACTTTCTCTAGATTTCCAGATTCCCTTTACCTGGGACACAGACAACAGTTCCTTTTTGCCTTGAGCACTGAGGTCATACCAAAAGTCAGTCCTGCTCATTCCCACACTTAAGCTTAGCCAGGGGAACGTCATCCTACACAGAAGCCATGAGAACTATGCTAAAACATGAGGGCAAATCAGACAACCATCCTTTTATGATCATTTTTGGTATTCAGTTTTGAATGACTTTACCACCTGCGCCATTGTACAAAGGGAATCAAACAACACTGTGGTCAATGTCTTTAAGAGGATGTTTCAATAATAAATATATGCTTGCATTTTTGTTTTATAAACCATGGATAAAGGTTGAGGGCATAATAATTTTGTAATCTCAAAAGAGCAAAACAAACAAACAGGGAAAAAAAAAAAACAACCAGACTTGGAGTCAGAAAGATTTGGAGTCAAAGGCTTGGTTCGCATTCCAGGTTGTAATTTGTTGCCAGCATTAACCAAAGTAACTTACTCTACTAATGTAGATAATAATACTCAGTCCAAATGATGGTATGAGAATTAAATTAGCCAAGAGATGTTAAAAAATCTAGAACACTGCCCAGCCTACAACACGCACAAACTAAATATTAGTATCCTCTTTATACTCCTCACATATCAAACATCCATGAGCTAGAATATTTTTCAAGGGTAGAAGTTAACTCCCATGATTATCTTGTAGAAATTTGTCATTTACCAAAACAAAAAAAGGAAAAAAACCCCACAAACTCTGCCATTTCTAGAACAAGAAATATGGCTAATACAAAATTATTCTTGCAATAACCATCTAGCAATGCTCAACAAACATGAAACATTTAAAACCATATAGTCAGTTCACAAGAAAAAAAAAAGGAAATTTTCATATGCTAGAAATGCAGGAGGATTTGAAAGTCAAAGTAGTTAGTACACTAGCTGATATGGCAGCCACCCCAGGGGTTAACACTGGAAAACAAATGGAGATCATGGCTTTGTTTTTCAAATCAAGTTTATTCAATGTATAATTAATGTATATTACTATATATTAATAAATTATACATATATATGAGATATAATTAATGTATAATAAAAATACATCTATTCTGATGTACAATCCAATGTATTCCAACAAATGCATACAACCATGCAGCCACCATCATAGTCAAGATACAGAATCTTTTTATTTACCCAAAAAGTAACCATGTGCTCTCTCCCAATCAATTCCCCTTCCCATCTCCAGCCCAAATAACCACTGATCTGCTTTTTTTCACTACAACTTAGTTCTGCCTTTTCTACAATTATATAGATGGAATCATACAGTATATACTCTTTTGTGTCTAGCTTCTTTCACTTAGCATGTGTTTTAGATTCATCAGTCAAGAATGCATCAGTAGAATGGATAAGAAAATTATAGTACATACACACAATGGAATACTATGCAACCATAAAGAACAATGAGTCTGCGAAATGTATCATAACATGGATGGACCTGGAGGGCATAATGCTAAGAGAAATAAGTCAAACATATAAGGACAAATATTACATGATCCCTCTTTTATAAGAAGACAAAGACAGATAAAATACAGAGATCAACATTCATTGGTGGTTACCAGGGAGAAGTGGGGAGGGGTACGTACACTTTAGAACTCAGAGATGTGTTACTTCTGGTGATGGGAAATGTGACTCCGAGTGTGGAAGTAGTGAGCACAGCACAACCATAGTAAAGATGAGTGTTTGAGCACAAATAGAAGGGTATAGACACAATTAAAGAGAATGCTGACAAGTTGTGATAAATGTAACTAATGTCAATGAACAATTTATCTGGAAATTTGTAAAAAAAAATTCATTGGGGGATATACAATTTTGCAACAACAGAAATAACAACCAAAAAAATATGTGTTTGGTTACACAGATACATAAGTATGCATAAATATGTACCCAAACCAAAAACCCACCGCCGTCCAGTTGATTCCGACTCAAAGCAATGCCATAGGGTTTCCAAGGTTGTAAACCTCTACAGAAGCAAACTGCCACATCTTTCTCCTGCGGAGCCACTCATGGTTTCGAACTGCGAACCTTTCGGTTAGCAGTTGATTGCTTTAACCACTGCACCACCAGGGCTCCTTTAAATATGTACAGGAAGGTTTATATGAATAACTGTAGGCATATGAATATACATGTTTATGTGTGCTGCATAGATTTTCAAGTATAAAATAAAGCACATAGAGGGCACAGTTATGGATATTTCCTAGAGACAACCAAACACCTCACGGAATTGATCTACTAGGTTGGAGGGCTTAGGATCATAGTCTTGTGGGATAACTCAGTCAATTGGCATAATATAGTCCATAAAGACAATGTTCTACATCCTAGTTTCATGATTAGCATCTGGGGTCTTTAAAGCTTATGAGCGGCCATCTAAGATACAACTATTGGTCTCTACGCATCCAAAGCTAAAGAGAAAGAAGGAAACCAAAGACTCAAAGAAGAAACTAGTCTATAGAACCAATAGTCTACAGGAACAAAGACATCATCTACCTTGAGACCAGAAGAACTAGATGGTGCCCAGCTCCCACTACTGACCATCCCGACCAGAGACTCCATAGAAGATCACAGATAGAATGGGGGAAAAAATATAGAACTCAAATACCTAAAAAAAGGCCAGGCTTACCAGAGTAGTAGAGACTAGATGAACTTCCGAGACTAAAACCCTTAGATACTCTTTAAACTTGGAACTCAAACCACTTCCAGAGGTCACCTTTCAGCCAAATGACAGACTGGCCCATAAAATAAGTAATATCACCTGTGAGTACTGTGATCCTCAAAATAATCATCTAGATGAAATCAAATAGTTAACATTTACCGTAGACCAAAGATGAGAAGGCTAGAGGGGACAGGGAAGTGAGATTAACTGAAACAGAACAAGGAAAATGGAAATAATGAGAATGCTGATATACTGTGAAGAATGTAATCAATGTCACTGAACAATATGTATAGAAATTCTTAAATGACAACCTAATTTCTTGTGTAAACTTTCACCAAAAACACAATAAAGTAAAAAAAAAAAAAAAAGACTGGATCACAAGTCCATTCTTTTCTTTTTAATTGCTTACTAATATTCCATTGTATGAATATGCAATATTTTGTTTATTCATTCACCTACTGATGGACATTGGAGTTGTTTCCAGTTTTTAGCTATTACACATAAAGCTGCCATGACCACTCATAAAGTCTTTGTGAAGATACATGTTTTTATTCCTTCTGGGAAAATACAAAGAAATGGAATTGCTGGATTTTATGTTAAGTGCATGTTTACCTCTTTAAATAACTGCTAGACTGTTTTCTTTCTTTCTTTCTTTCTTTCTTTATTTTATTGTACTTCAGGTGAAGGCTTACAGAACAAAAAGTTTCTCATGAAACAGAAGTACACATGTTGTTTTATGACATTGGTTAACAACCCCACAACATATCAACCC
>NW_004444036.1:7431093-7438354 GCF_000243295.1 Trichechus manatus latirostris
AATGGATCAAAGACCTGAATATAAAGCCTAAAACTATAAAGTTCATAGAAGGAAAAATAGGACCAACACTACAGACCTTAATACATGGCATTAACAGGATACAAACCATAACCATCAATGCACAAAACCCAATAGATAAGCTAGATAACTGGGATCTTCTAAAAATAAAACACCTATGCTCTTCAAAAGACTTCACCAGAAGAGTAAAAAGAGAACCTACAGACTGGGAAAAAATTTTTGGACAGGACAAGTTAGACTGTTTTCTAAAGTGGTTATACCATTGTATACTGTACCAGTAATGGGTGAGACTTCCAGTTTTTCCACATCCTTATCAATACTTAGTATTGTCAGCCTTTTGAATTTTAGCCATTCTAGTAGGTATGGTTTTAATTTTAATTTCCCTGATGACTAATAATGTTAATCACCTTTTTATAGGTCATTTGTAGATCTCCTTTTGTAAAATGTCTGTTCAAATATTTTGTCTTTTTTATACTGGGCTACTTGGCTTTTATTACTGATTTGTAAGAGTTTCTTTATATATTCTTGATATTGAGCTTTTGTTTTTAATTTATGGAAATGATAATAAATGAAGACTTCAATGGATATAAGTGAAGCATGTGGTATTGAGACATTCTTCATAAAACCAGAACCCTTAAGAGAATGGATACATCTTCAGTAAAAGAAAGACTTGAAGAACACTCCCCACTGGCCCAATAAAAAGGCATGAAAAATTGACTCAGCCTTTCGTCCCTAAATGGAAAAAGCAAAGTGTCATAAGAAAGTCAGATTTCAAGATAGCGTCATACATAGATTTAGAGTCAAAATGTGCCCTCACAAATAATGCTGGATGTTCCAAGCTGAGATATTAACATAAAAATTAGTCCTGAGCTGGTGTTACCCGTTGAATTGTATCCCCCCAAAATATGCGTTGTAAATCCTAACCCCTATAATTGTAAATACTAACCCCTGTGGATGAAAATCCCATTTGGGAACAGGGTTGTCTTTGCTATGCCAATGAGGCAGTATCAGTGTAAGGTATGTTTAAGGTACTTATGAGATATAAAAGCAGCAGATTAGCCACAGAAGCAAGGAAGCATGCAGGGAGAAGATAAGTACCACATGAAGATTGCCAAGGTATTTCTGTTACAGCAGCACTAGATAACCAAGACAACTGGTAATATCCCTGGGGTAGCTACCAGAAGCAACCAGAAAACCACTCTGCAATTCGTTTCAATAGCCCAGGTATATTCATTACCACTATAAAAAACAAATGTCCTTGCTAAAGATGTTGAGATTACAATTTAAAAAAGAAAAATGAGGACATGATTCATCCTGAAAAGCTTTGTATGATACACAAAAAGCAGGAATAGAACACAAAATCGTTGAGTTAGTAGAACAATATTTTTAAAGGATTAACATATATATTTGGCACTATAAGGAAAGAACAATACTTTGTGAAAAAAGAACAGGTAGATTTAGAAATAAACTGAGTATGACTCTTATAATGAAACATACAGCTTTGAGGCCTGTGAGCTGTGTGATTGGGAAGAGAGTTTAGATGGTCTCTAAAATCACATTTGGTCTTGTTCTTTCATTCTACAATCAGAGCAACTGCTATTTCAAATTCTGCCAATCACATCAGATGGATGAAAAAGTTCTGTATTATTTGCCCTTGTTTGTGGTCCCAAAGGGTTACAGACATTAGGCAACAGAGCATTGACCAGCAACACTAAGGTAAGCCTATTAAAATACCTAACTATTTATATATGAGAAGATGTGAATGAGAAATATAATGACAAAGTGCAAGTCTCCTCAGAGACACAAAAGTGATAACCATTGTCAACCTTACCTCTCAGTCAATGTTTGAATTCTCTCACAGTAGACTGGCAAGTAGTCATTTAGCCTCTGCTGGATCAGCTCAAGTGATGGGAATTTTTACCACCTCCAGTAGCTTTAAATTCCATTTTGGAACTATTCTAACCGAATATTGTGCTTATAACAAGCCAAAATCAGCTTATTATTTCTCCGAACATTTTTCAGTTCTGCTCTTTGCCCAACCTTAGCCTCCCTGCAAAATGGCATATGTAAAACATCTCTCATGCCCATTTTACATTCAAACAAAATATTCTAGTTCCTTTTATAAGTCAACAGGACTAAGGTGTGCCTGATTCAAGCCATGGCATTTTCAATCACCTCATATGCATGCAAAAGCTGGACAACGAATAAGAAGACCTAACACGAACTGATGCTTTCGAATTATGGTGTTGGAGAAGAAAATTGAAGAGACCAGAAGAATGAACAAATCTGTCTTGGAAGAAGTATAGCTAGAATTCTCTTTAGAAGGGAGGATGGCAAGACTTCATCTCATTTACTTTAGACAGGTTTTCAGGAGGGACCACTCTCTGGAGAAGGACATCATGCTTGGTAAAGTAGACGGTCAGTGAAAAAGAGGACGATCCTCAATCAGATGGATTGACACAGTGGCTGCAACAATAGGCTGAAACAGGAGGCGGGGCCAAGTTGGCAGAGAAGTCAGGCACTTCTGGTGGACCGTCTTACAACAAAGACCCAAAAAACAAGTGATTTGATTATATATGGCAATCTGGGAGCCCTGAACATCAAAGGCAGAGTTGAGGAACCAGACTGAGTGGCAGGGGGAGGGAGAGATGGTTGGGAAGCAGCAAGGAGTTGCCAGAACTGACCCAGCTAGAGCCTGAGCCCTTCAGGCCTGAGCAGCTTGTGTGTGAGCAGTGAAGCAGGCAAGCAGCCATACTCAGGAGGCACGTTTTCAGCACTGGGGAGACCCAGCGCCAGAGTCTACATGGCCACCCAGAACCAGAAGCAGCCCTCATGAGCGAAAGATAAGTAATTGCTTACAGTTTACCCTGGGGATCAAAAACACCCTGCTTTGGGAAAAATCTCTCTCCCATCTACCTCCTTGCTCCTTGCTCTGCACTGGGTCCCAGACCGGCTTCAGCAACTGTCCAGTCCCCTGGACCAGAAGTAGGATCCCTCACATGCTCAGAGCCATTCCCCCTGTCTTGGAGAGTGAACAAATTAACAAAGGCTGGCAATATTAACACATCAATAGAATTTTATGATTACAAATTAGCCCAATACACTCCCTGAAATATTTCATTTTACTGTTGCCTATAAGGCCAGAGAGAGCCCCTTAAGCAAAATGGTCAAGTCTGCGTTTAATCCTGCTCATGTCTTTTATCAATGCCTTTCTACTTACCTTGGGACATACTTCGCCCACCCTTTACCAGAAACACAGTCCCTTTCTTCTTTGCCTCCCTTTCCCCTATAAAAACCACTTAGCCATGCCCTGAGAAACTCTTTAAAACCTGAAGTGAAACTATTTCCTGAAGTCACCTTTAAACTAGCAGTTTAGCTCAAAAAGTAAAGAATGTTACCCTTGAGTAATGCACTCTTTTAAAAAATTATCTATATGAGACCACATGGACTCGAGTTACTCTAAAGCATAGATGAGATGTTTAGGGGGCAGTGAGTCTAAGTGAATGGAAGTAAGACAATTAGAACAGAAACAATGAGAATACTGACACAATGTGAAGAATGTAACCAATATCACTGAACTTTATGTGTAGACACTGTTGAAGGGAACGTGTTTTGCTATGTATATTGTGTATATTTTCACCAAAAATACAATAAAATCTTACAAAAAAAAAAACAACTATTAGCCAGCTGCTCCACTAGAAAGCAGCTAATTGACAACTTCACACTTGCATGTAATATTTTTCAAGAGCAAGCTAGTAAGGTGCCAAGCCATAAACCACAGGAGTAAATATCTAATGGGAACATTTCAGATACTAGGGATAAGCCAGTTGTAGAGATATATGGGCCAAAGAATGTCACGCTAGTGACCCTTAACATAGATGAAAATCAACTTCTCCAACTGATAAGGCCAATCACACATGGTAATGAATGAGTCTGAGAGCACAGTCCCTCTTCGCATCTGCAAACCCAAAAAGCCTTCTATCAGTTCTCTGTCACTCTAGTAATTCACTACAATGAATTCTACCTTAAACTGCACTGCTTTGAACTCAAAGGTTTACAACTACCCCTCACCCCACTCTAGGACCTTCCTTCACTTCACTTTCATGGCTTCTTCTATTCTCCCATATCACCCACAGAAAACATCATGAGTAGAAACAAGCTGACTGTCCATTCCTAATAGAAGGGAAACGGTCCCTGTCCATAAGTCAAGAAATACTTTTGGATTTATACTCTCACTGATTTGCTGAGTACCCTTGATGAAGTCTGGAAAGATTTCAGGGCCTCAATTTCATTATCTCTATAATACAGGGGTACAACAAGATGACTTCTGACATACCCAACACCTCTACAATTTAGTGGTTCTGTAATATTTAGTATTATTCAAACTAAAGATGAAGGCATAAAGACAGAGACACAGCAAAACAGCATACTAAATAAAAGCCACATTTGACCAAAGAAATTTCCTTTTTTAATGGTTAATGAACCAGAAGATTTGGGGAATGCTTTAACACTCCGAGTGTAATTCATACAGAAATATGAAGAGGTTCTAATGGAATCTGGTCACAATATATCTGGCTGAATAACCAAATGAAAAACACTGATTAGAGAATCTATGTTTATCCAGAGCAGTGTCTTCCAAATTGTATTATAAGAACAACACTAGTTGTGCAAGATGTTAGTAAGAATTGCATTTTAAAGGTAATGGGCCCTTGAGGACTGACTGGACTTAGTTACTCACTTCCAAAAAACAGAATATGAAAAGGGAGAAATAATAACTTAATCGTGCAGAAACCTGGCTAACACTACTTAACCAAGTGATGGATCATGCTGATACCGGGTGCGCCCCCACACGCAGAAGATCATTTCACCTCTGTGATATTTTCCCCAAAACCTATAACCCCATTCCAATCATGTGAAAATAGATCAAGAATACACTGTTTGAAGTATATTCTACAAAATTTCGACCATTACAGGTCAAAACTGTCAAGGTTATGAAAAACCAGGCAAGACTGAGAAACTGTCACAGACTAGACATGACAACTAAATGCAATGTGGTGTTCTGGACTGGATCCTGGAACAAAAACCACATCAGTGGAAAACTGGTGATATGAAGTCTGAAGTTCAATTAACAGTAATATACCATTGTTTGTTTCTTGGATTTGACAGATGTACCACGGTAACGTGAGATATAACATTATCGGAAACTAAAACTGGTTGAACCAAATACTGGAATTCGCTGTACTATCTGTACAACTTTTCCATAAATCCCAAATTATTGAAAATAAAATGTTTATTTTAAAAATATGAGGAACGGCTCCACTGACAGATTTCTTTGAGAAATTTTGGGTTCAACAACTGAGTTTCTCAGTGCTTGTAATATACCTAATTAGGTATACCTGGTATACCTAATATGCATTGTGACTCTAACAGAGGGGATGTAGGGTGCTGTATTTCTCGAACACATTTGGCTAGGAGGCTTTTCCTTTTTCTTTTTTCAAAAAGCATCTTTTAGGAAAATGCTGATATAAAGATTTCTCCCAATTAGTCATTGACATATTTGTGACATACGAGTCCTATACTCAACCATGTCCAAATTTTAGTAGCAAGTCTGGATGAAGAAAGAGATGTGTCATGAACACTAAATTTGAAGACGTGAAACTGCAAGATAATATGATGGGTGAGAAAATCAGCATTTAAGTTATATTTAATAGCCTGCATCAATGACCAAACCGTGTGGGATGAATATAAAAGGATAGATATATAGTCTACATTTAGGTAAATAAAGAAATAAGCAAAAGACAACCATGAAAGTACAGGATGAGGAAGAACGGACTTAAATATCCAACATGTTACTAACAGCAGCTTTATGTCTTAGGAGTTCTTAGGTAGAATTAACAGAGCTTTCATGACCAGTGAAGAAAACCTAACAGCACTAGTAAGGACATTTCTGCAGAATTTTTTGTACAGTTCTGTATGCTACATTATAAAAGGTCCTCAATGAACCATTTCCAAAGGAGAGGGAATAAGATGGTGTCTGTCTTAGAAATCATGTCACATCAAGAAATGTTGAATAAACGGGAATTTTTACCTTGATGAATAGAAGCCTCAAGGAGATTTGAGAGCGGCCCTGAAGTACACTAGGATACAAGAAGGATCCAGCCTATCCTGTGTGACTTCGGAGGGCAAAAGGGCCTAAGAAAGCAGGAGGATGCACATTTACTTCAACGCCATCTTTGTACCTATTAGAACTGCCTCATAATGGAATGGATATCTTTGACAGGAAGTGAGCTTCCTGCCTCTGAGACTTTTTAAACAGAGGCTTGGATGTGTACGTGTCCAGATTGCTGCCAGAGTCTCTTTTGCACTGCACCTAATAAACGATTTCCGCATAGTCTGCTAGTGCTAAGATCTCTGAATCTATGAAACCACAGGGAGAAAAAAATTAACAGACACAGAGTAAAAAGAGAAACCATTGAAAACACCCCCTAAGCTCTCTTAGATACCACTCCCCCCCCCCTTCCAACCAACCATTATCCCTGAAATAGGATCTGGAAACTGCCTGAACAAGTATTATAGTTTAGTTAAGATGCAGAGGCAAAATGCCATCTCTGACTGTGCACCGATGAAACTTTTGATGGTGTAATTTAAGTTACACTATAGGACCGGGAATGGAGCTCTGGTAGCAAAGTGGTTAACAGCTCAGCTGCTAACCAAAAGATCAATAGTTCAAATCCACCAACCACTCCTTGGAAATCCTACGGGGCAGTTCTGCTCCGTCCTATGGGGTCACTATCAGTCAGAATTGACCCGACGACAATGTTAATTTTTTTTTGTAATACGACTGAGAAATGAGGAATTGATCTATACCAACTATTGTTGTTACACACAAAAAAATACCAAAACAAATAAACACACAAATACACGAACAAATACATTGATTTTTAAAAACCCACTATAGTTTTCTCCTCTGGAAATAACTTATTATATATTAAAAAAAAAAGGCTATGTGGCTAAGTGCAAGGTCTGCTTCAAGCCTGCTCAAAAGTTAGAGACACTAACTATCGGGGTGCTATAAGTATACGCAAGGTCGGTCCCTAACAGTGAGTGCCTCTTTAAATGTTCAGTCACAAGCTCCTCCCTTACCTCCACCCTAGTCCCTGTCCTGTGATTGGTCAGGCTGTCAAGGCCCCGCCTTGACACCACATGGCATAATGGTTCCCTAGGCAACCACCTGTAGCTACCT
>NW_004444036.1:7452336-7455241 GCF_000243295.1 Trichechus manatus latirostris
AAATAATTTAAAAATATATAACACAGTTAGCTATTTATATTTAATATACAGAGATTTTTACAAAGAAAAAGAAAATAGACAAATTCTAAAATAGAGACACGGGCAATTTATCAAACAGACAAACAAATGAACAATAAACATGTGAAAAAAGTGCTTGACTTCTTTTCAAATGAATGAAAACTAAACCAATGACATAATTTATCCTCTATCAAATTGGTCTGAGATTAGAAAAAAAACTGAAAATGCCTAATGCTAGTAAGAATCCATTAGGGTTGCTATGAGTCAGAATTGACTCAATGGTAATGGGTTTTAGGGTTTTTTAGTTAAGAATGCAGGGAAATAAACACTGACAGGATACAATTTGATATAATTATATTTTTTGGAGGGATATTTCAGATTATGTATGTCATGGACTGAATTGTGTCCCCCAAAAATATGTGTCAACTTGGTTAGCCATGATTCCCAGTATTGTGTGGCTGTCCTCCATTTTGTGATTGATGTAATTTTCCTACATGTTGTAAATCCTAATCTCTGCCTGTGGTTAATAAGGCAAGGTTAGATTAGGTTAAAGAGGATTAGGGTAGGATATAACATCCTTACTCAGGTCACATCCCTGATCCAATGTAAAAGGACTTTCCCTGGGGTGTGGCCTGCACAACCTTTTATCTTAGAAGAGAGAAAACGAAAGGGAAGAGAGCACAGAGTTGGGGACCTTGTAGCACCAGGAGCAGAGCATGTCCTTTGGACCCGGGGAATCCTGAGCCTGAGAAGCTCCTCGACCAGGAGAAGATTGATGACAAGGACCTTCCTCATGAGCCGACAGAGAGAGAAAGCTGTCCCCTGGAGATAGCACCCTTAATTCAGACTTCTAGCCTTCTAGACTGTGAGAGAATAAATTTCTCTTTGTTAAAGCCATCCATTTGTGGTATTTCTGTTATAGCAGCACTAGAAAACTGAGACAACGTATAAAATAGAGTTGACACAGTAATATCACTTCTAGACATTTACCCTAGAGAGATAATGAGATACACATATGACTATTTATATACAGGAGGGAGGGACCAAGATGGTGGAGTAGTCAGTTGCTTCCAGTGGACTCTCTTACAACAAAAACCCAAAAAAAATAAGTGATTCGATTATATATGGCAATCTAGGAGCCCTGAACATCAAAGGAAGAGTTGAGGAACCGGACTGAGTGGCAAGGGGAGGGAGAAATGGTTCAGAAGCAGCGAGCAGTTGCCAGACCTGACCCGGCGAGAGTCTGAGCCCTTCAGGCCTGAACATCTTGGGGGTAAGCACTGAGGTAGGCAAGTAGCTGTGCTCGGGAGGTGCGTTTTCTGCACCAGGAGAGACCCAGCACCAGAGAGTCAACACAGCCACCCAGAACCAGTGAGAAGCAGCCCTCATCGGACAAAGAAAAGTACTTGTGTACGGCTTACCGTGTGGATCAAAAACACCCCCACTTAGGGAAAAACCTCTTCCCCATTTACCTCCCTGCTCTGCACTGGGTCCCGGACCAGCTACAGCAATTGCCGAGTCACCTGGGCCAAAATTAGAATCCGTCACACACCCGGAGCCGTTCTCCCCGACTTGGAGAGTGAACAAATTAACAAATGAGAAAAAATAAACTGCCAACCGCCCTAAGCCAGAAACCCAGGGTAGGCAGCGCTCCTTTGCCTAGGCACAGGCATAAGGCATCCACGGACTTTGAGTGCCTTTCCCCTGGCATAGACTTGTGTGGGCCCATCTCAACAGCGTAGGCCCTCCTTACTGCCGTACAACAAGGTATATACCGGAACTCTAACTTCAACTGTTTCAGCTGTGAAGTGGCAGGTTCTTCACATTTGACACTGCTCTGCCCATTAAGCAGAGTCTTCACCTACTCACATCAGGGACCTGAGGACTAGTGGCTCCACCAATGCCACCTAGCCACCTGCGACAGCAGCCAATGAATAATGGGTGCCCCCTAGTCCTTACAGCCAACAGCATCAGCTGCTCATAGTCCAGCTGCAAAACCCACCCACGTACATGCTCTAGGGAACAGGGACACGCCTTCCTCCTGGACACTCGGGTGTGGCCGTCAGCCCCAGCCTTGTTCAGAGTGTGGGCCCCTGCTGCAGCCACATGCCTGTGCCTACACCAATCACCCATGCCTGCCTAGGACTGTAACTGAGAGCCTACACCACACACTTGGTGGCTATCTATCAAGGCAAGTGAGCTGAATCCATACAGCAGGAGTGGGCGGACTCCTGAGCTCACATACCTAGTAACAGATCTAACCACTTGGTGACAGGACATTAGAGCTTCAAAGGTGCCTATTTGGGCATATCAAAACAAAACAAAACAAGAAGCTAGGACACAGTAAGTAAACATAAAATAAATAAATTTAATAACTTACTGATGGTTCGGAGACGTCAATATAAAATCACATAAAGAGGCAATCCACGATGGCTTCAGCAAGCTCCCAAAATAAAGAATCTAGAAATTTTCCAGAGAAGGAAAATTTCTTGGAATTATCAGAGACAGAATACAAAAGATTAATATACAGAACTCTTCAAGAAATTAGGAAGGAAATTAAGCAAAACATAGAACATGCAATAGAGGAAATTAAAAAGATCAGAAAAGAGCATAATGACAAATTTAACAGGCTGCAAGAATCCATAAAGAGACAGCAATCAGAAATCCAGAAGATTAACAATAAAATTTCAGAATGAGATAACTCAATAGAAACTCACAGGAGAAGAATTGAGGCAATGGAAGTCAGAATTAGTGAGACTGAATATAAAGCAATTGACACCAACTTATTTGAGGAAAAATCAGATAAAATGATTTTAAAAAATGAAGAAACCATAAGAATTATGTGGGACTCTATCAAGAGGAATAACCTTACAAGTGATTGGAGTAC